>NW_012270650.1:0-710 GCF_000151885.1 Dipodomys ordii
AAGAAAAGGAAGGAAGGAGAGGGAGGGAGAGAAGGAAGGAAGGAAGGGAGGGAAGAAGGGAGGAAGGGAGGAAAGAAGGAAGGAAGGGAGGGAGGAAGGAAGGGAGGGAGGGAGGGAAGGAGGGAGGGAGAGAAGAAAGAAGGAAGAAAGAAGGAAGGGAGGAAGGAAGGAAGGAAGAAACTCCTGGGATCCAGTGACCCCTTCTTCAGACCCTCACACCAAGTGTCTCGCTACACCTAAACTAGGGTCCTTGGCTAGGTTTTCATGTCCCGACCTACTGGAAGGCGGAAAGAAAAGCCAGACTCCAAATTCTGCCCAAATCTATGACCCGTGTCCGTGTCCCCCCGCCCCCCCTTCCTTCTCTTCTCTCTTTCAACAGCGTCAGACTCGGGGCAGCCGTGCGGGCAGCTTGAGTGAGGAGGGGGAGACCCGGGGCCCCGCAGCGCGCAGCGCGGCTCCTCGGGGCTGCGCACACCCCTGCGCTCGGGCGCGCGCCGGTCCCGGGCCGCGGGCCTCGCCCGAGCTCCCTCCCCAAATAGCCTCGCGCTGGGGGCGTTCGTTGGAGTTGGCTGGGCAGAGGGGACGCTAGTTCTCAGCGGGGACCACGCGCGGCACCCCATCTTTCCGGACCCCGCGAGCGGGTGCGCTGGGGGCTGGACGCGCCTCCCGCCCGGGTCGCTGGGCGTCACGGCTGGCAGCCGCGCGGGTCT
>NW_012270650.1:3773-4367 GCF_000151885.1 Dipodomys ordii
CCCTCCCTCCCTCGCTCGCCCACCTTCGGGGCCCGGCCTTCCCGACCCGCTCAGATCTCCCAGGTCCGCCGCTCGGCGTCCGCGCAGTCGCGGGTCGGGCGCGCCGCGCTCACGGGCGCCGTCGCTGCGTCTCTTCCTCCCCCGCCCCCCCGGGGTGGGTGGCCCGAGACGGAGCCCCGGAACCGGAGGCAGAGAGAGCGGCTGCGGGCCGCGCGCTGCGGGTCCTTTCCGGGCTCTTCGGTGGCCTCCCGTAGGTCCGGCAGGAGGAGGGCGGCGGGGGGGGGGCGGGAAGGGCGGACGCCGCTCCCGGAGCCCCGGCGCCTCTCCACGTCCCACCTCGCTCCTCGAACGCGGGACGCAGCCGATCCCGCGCGCTGGACTTCTCGTGCTTTCCAGAAGAGGAGACGCAGGGGAAGGGGTGGGCAGGACGCCCCTCCGGCCAGCCGGGGTCCCCTCTCCTCCCGCCGCCCCCAGGAGGTGCGTGGCGCTCGCGAGGATGGCGAGAGCTGTCACCCGAGCGGGGGGAAAAGTTGGAGCTTCCGCAGCCGTGGCACCTGCCGGGTCCGCGGGGCGCAGGGCGGGGGCGCCGGGGTC
>NW_012270651.1:0-1472 GCF_000151885.1 Dipodomys ordii
GAAGGAGAAGGATTGGGATGGGGGGGAGGGGGGAGGCTGGGAAGTGATGTGAAGGGTAAACAAAGGAGGAGGCTGCAATGCTTGGTAAGAAATGTACACATTATCCTGCCCATGCAATTGTAACCCCTCTGTACAGTATTTTCACAAATAAAAAAAAAATCGAAAAAAAAAAAGTTGACGACTAACCAAGATGTGGACATTAGAATGTTTGCTGTAATTCTTTGTGAAACTAACAGCTACAAAATGAAAATGTGAACAATTTTTCCTGCAATCTGCAGTCCAGGAAAACCTGCACAGAACGCAAGAGAGCACCCTCCTCAGTTTCAGCCACCACTAGGTTTCTAGTTTTTCCTGGTTTTTACTGTTTTGGTACTATGAATTGAAACAAGAAATATTAATACCATATGGGAAGAACCCCTACCAAAGAAATCCAAAATATATAGTAAATGCTTTCCCCCCCTTTTTAATTCATTTTGGATGCAGTGCTAAATTTCCAAGTGTCATGATTTAAAAAGAAATTTTATGCCCTTATTTGTTTCTAGAATGAGGAGAGGATCACAATTTTTGATTTCTTACATGACTCTCTTTTAAAATGTGCAGTAAGAAGTTCCTCAAAAATAAAATTGTGGACCTTCAAAGGAAAAAAAAGAAAAATAATTCCTAAATTACTTGTATTATATTTTGAATATCCTCTATAAACCTATAAACATAATGTGAACAGGTTTTTACCTTTCGATAAATCCCTGCATGTTAATCTTGACTTTTCTTTGTGGCCCACAAAGCATCACGGCCTTCTGGGATTGTATACCCTTGGATCAGCATGACTCACATTTAGGCATTTCCTTACGTTTGCTTTCAAACATGAGGGTGCCGTGTATAACCACGAAAGGTGGTAAAACTACTGATGGCAACCCGAAGGATTGCAGAGACGTTGGCTTTACAAAAAGCCTAGATTCGGCCAAATTGTAGGTTCAGTATTAAGCCAGAGGTAGAGGTAAATCTGAATCAAATTTATTTGAGCTTAATTTTTTTCCAAAGAGTGCACAGCAGAAGCTGAATATTATAGAGGTCACTTTCAGTGGAAAAGTTTTCTAATTTGATATGCTAGGTGGAGGAGAAATTATATCACAGAGATACCATTCAAAATTCTCTTTTGTGAATTTCTTTTTAAATTTTATTTTATTTGTGAACATATTGTACAGAGGGGTTACAATTACATGGGCAGGATAATGCACCAAGCATTGTAGCCTTCTCCTTTGTTTACCCTTCACATCCCTTCCCAGCCTCCCCTCTCCCCCCCAATTCGCCCCCCCACCAACATTGTAAAGCTCGTTTTCGACATGACAGCTTGTACTTCTCATTGTTGCAACAGGTCCGTGCCCCATTTGTTAGGAAATGGAAAAACTTGGAAAAAATTATATTAAGTGAAGTAAGCCAGGCCCAAAGAAACATAGGTCCCATGGTTTCTCTTT
>NW_012270651.1:4247-6820 GCF_000151885.1 Dipodomys ordii
CAGAGAATCACACCAAGTGTGCCATCACAGGACAGAGAGTTAGGCCAGAGAGGGAAAATCCAGGCAAGGAGACAGATCTGAGCTCTTGCCAGCAGCTGCCACTGCCACGGCGGCAGCAGTGGTGGCAGCCTTAGCCGCCACACCTGCAACACAGAGAGTCCAGGACGAAGGAGCCAGATGCGGCAGGCGAGCGGATTCTACTCAACACCAGCAAGAACTGACAAGGAGCAGACATCTTCATCCTGCAGTTCGAAGACCACCAGAGACGACACAGGAACCAAGACTGGGCCTGAGCAGAAGCCTAACGTCCTCATTCCTTCTCAGGGAGCAGATGAAGGAAGGCCACCCCTCCCTCCCCACAACTGGAGACCTCCATCTTTGATAGTGACACAGGCCCTACTGAGCTGCTAGCTCCAACTCAGGCCTTGGAAGAAAACTAGAGTCATTTAGCAGGTCACAAGAACCTAACCTGACCTGCCAGACTCAGCTCCACCCAGGGAAAAGTCACCCAACTCGGCTGCCAGCCCCAGAAGTGGCTTTCTTCACTGGGTAATCAGAGCCAGAGGCTGCCTTCCTTTAGCAGCTTTCTACAATCGATTGAAATTCAGTAAACAGAAACCCTGAGAGTGGCTCCAGGCTGGGCTCTGTGAGTCTCTCACAATCTAGCCCCCCCAGGGAAAAGCTACAGTTTGCTGAAAGGCCTCAACTCTACCCAGAACCTAGCCTCATCTCAGCATCTCCTAACTTGAGGAAACAGCCATCTCCCTCTTTTGTGATACTCAAAGCAGATCTCCCTCCCATTGAACTAACCTGGGAGGAGGACCACAAAATCCTGGGTAAAGCAGAGCATTTTTTCTGCCTGCTCAAACAAACTGACTTAAGAAACCAACCAAACCACAGGAAAACCAAACACCACAAGCAGACCAGAGATTCCAACAAGAGGCTGGTTACAGACACAAGGGAGATACAGGATCTTCCCACCCCTCCCCCAAAATATCAAAGAACTTTTTTTTTCTTTTTTTTGTACCTTTTATAAAAAAATGTTTTTTCTAAAACATTTTTTAAATTTTTACCATTTTGAAAAAAATTGTTTTCCTGTGTGTGTGTGTGTGTGTGTGTGTAGGTCTACTGAACTTCTGATCATTTTTCTTACTTTCTCATTCTTTTCACCTTTTCTTCTCTTTCGTTTTTCTTTATGTGACTTAATTGCTGTTCTGCACATCCTCAGATATACCTATAGTCGATTATTAGACCTTATCCCCCATTGTGTACACACTTAATCCACAAATTTATTACTCAATTCAAAACCTCTTAGAATTAAATTCCTTAATAGTAGTACTACCTCTTTATACCTATATAATATTTTAAGTATTTTTATTTTTAAGTTTTTCACATCTCCTCTATATCCCTCCCCTTCTCTCATTATATCCACATTCTTCTCTGAATATTTCATTTTCAATCTGCATAATTTTTAAGCATTGCAATTTTTAACTTTTAATTATCTATTTTTTTCTTGTCTCTTTTTTTCCCTTCTCTTTCTTCTTTTTTTTCTCTCTCTACTTTCATCCTATCCAACCTATTTCCTGCTTTGAGTTTAGGACTTAGTTAACTCTGCCTGTGCCTTCCCACATTTCTCTATTTCTATTTTTACCCACATCTCTCCCTAAACCTAATAATTTCTGGTTTGCCAAATTCTTCTTTGCAGTTCGTAGCCCATTAATATATAGTTCTTTGATGTTGAACAGATATATCTGTTGAACTAGATTGTATCTGCAGACTTTTGACTGTGCGACTACTGACTTTGGTTAATGTTTGCCTTAAGATAGTGTTCTAGCACAAAACTGGTGTTACTTTCATCCCAAATGGGCAGAGTAAGCTAGAAAAACACAAGAAAAATGGCAAGTCCGGGTATCTCAACCCCCACTCATGATAATCAGGGGACAGAACAGATAATGAATAATCCAGAGGAGAGTTCCCAAATAGCTCTACAAACACTGCTGGTAAACACGGTAAATGAAAAGATTGGAAACATACAAAGGATTCTGTATGAGCGTGATAGGGAGAGAGAGGAGGCAAACCAAAAGTTTATACAAGAATATCATGAACGTGAGGTAGCTACTCAAAAACTGATACAGGATTTGTGTGAGCAGCTTGAGAACACTCAAAGAGAAAGGCAGGAATGGCGTGAGCAGGCTGAGAACACTCAAAGAGAACTACAGGAATAGCATGAACATGAGGAAGCTAAGCAAAGAGTAATACAGGAATTGAGAGAGCAGGATGAGAATACACAAAGATCATTAAAGGCATTCATGGAATCCATTAACAAAGAGCTGAAGGAAGTCAGGGAGTCCACAAAGGGAATGCTGAATGGAACCCAACAGAAGGAATGGGAGTCCAAGGAAACCATAACCAATCAACTAAGTGATTTGAGAATAAGCTTCAATAAAGAATTTGAGAATAAGCTTCAATAAAGAATTTGAAGCCATCAAAGCTGACCAATTAGAAGGCAAAGAAATAAAAAACGAAGTAGAAAGTTTTGACAGCAGGTTAGACCATGCAGAAGATCGAATCTC
>NW_012270652.1:0-3094 GCF_000151885.1 Dipodomys ordii
CTTCCTGTGTGTGGTCAGCTCTGTCCTCCCTGGTCTTCCTGTGCGTGGTCAGCTCTGTCCTCCCTGGTCTTCCTGTACATGGTCAGCTCTGTCCTCCCTGGTCTTCCTGTGTGTGGTCAGCTCTGTCCTCCCAGATAGTCTTCCTGTGTGTGGTCAGCTCTGTCCTCCCTGGTCTTCCTGTACATGGTCAGCTCTGTCCTCCCTGGTCTTCCTGTGTGTGGTCAGCTCTGTCCTCCCTGGTCTTCCTGTGCGTGGTCAGCTCTGTCCTCCCAGATAGTCTTCCTGTGCGTGGTCAGCTCTGTCCTCCCTGGTCTTCCTGTACATGGTCAGCTCTGTCCTCCCTGGTCTTCCTGTGTGTGGTCAGCTCTGTCCTCCCTGGTCTTCCTGTGCGTGGTCAGCTCTGTCCTCCCAGATAGTCTTCCTGTGCGTGGTCAGCTCTGTCCTCCCAGGTGATCTTCCTGTGTGTGGTCAGCTCTGTCCTCCTAGGTGATCTTCCTGTGTGTGGTCAGCTCTGTCCTCCCAGGTGATCTTCCTGTGTGTAGTCAGCTCTGTCCTCACTTAAGTCAACAAACAGTAGGTGCTTCCGATCTGCCATCTTCTCTGTTCCCCCATCCCTCAAGTCTTAAAAGTCCTAAGCTAGAAGGACTGAAGATCTAAGATCCCTTTTGTTTCTAGTTTGGGGTTTTCTGGCTTTATTTATATAACACTCAGCTACCATTGTGAGTGCTCGTGACCAAGAACAGAGACTGGGTTTGTTCATGGTTAAGTACTGATGCTCAAGTCCTTATCAGAAAGTATATTGCAGAGATTATCCAGCTCAGATGGCTCTTTTCTCCACAGAGTTTTTCCACTAAACATTCCAATCTTAATTTAAAACAGTATTTACCTAATCTAAATCCTTTATCCGCTAATATCTTTTTTTTTTTTGGGTCCAGCGGGGGGCCTGAACTCTGGGCCTGGGTGCTGTTCCTCAGCTCTTCAGCTCAAGGCTAGCACCCTAACACTTGAGCCACAGTGCCACTTCCGGCTTTTTTCTTTTTGCTTATGTGGTGCCGAGGAATCGAACCCAGGGCCTCATGCATGCAAGGCAAGCACTCTACCACTGAGCCACCTTCCCAGCCCATCCGCTAATATCTTTAGCCAAGTTTTAGGAGCACAAGCTTTCACATCAATACGTATACCCAACTTAGCACATTCAGTCCCCTGTCTTAGGGCAGAGGTCAATTTCTTTCCTCCCAGAGCCCTCTCTTAGGGGTAGCCTACATTGTGAGGCACAGAGGCAGCAGCGGCAGGTTAAATACCTTGTGCAGCCCTGCAGACAGCTGTACACAGAGGAAGCTCTTGGTAAGTGATGGGTACAGCCGTTACCACTGAGATGAAGTCCTATGCATGTAACTCTAGACGGTTTTTGAGATGTGGTCTGTCACTGGTACCAGAGCTTGGCAGAAGTTTACTAAACTAGAAACTCCAGCTAATGCTCCATTCCTGAGCTTTGATGTAAATTATTTGCACATATTGTGTATTTTTTTCAACCTGAATCATTCCATAAGTTTACTTAATCCTTTCTTATACAAGTTTCTGTAGCTGAAGAGAATACTGATTATTTGGATTGTATCTTTCCAGTATGAAACCAGTAAGGAAATATGTTAAAGTTTCACTGGTGCTTATTAAACTCTTAAGTAGAAAGCTGTTTATATTTGCTCTGAAAAACAATGCCCCCCCCTTTTTTTTTGCCTCTCCTGGAGCTTGAATTTAGCTGCGTGCTATCCCTAAGTTTCTTTTGCCCAGGGCTACCCCTTGAGTCATAGCCCCACTTCCAGCTTTCTCTTGAGTAGTTTATGAGAGACAAAAGTCTCATGGACTTTCCTGCCTGGGCTAGTTTCAAACCGTGATCCTCAGATCTTAGCCTCCTAAGTAGCTAGGATTACAGGTATGAGCCACTGATACGAAGTTAAATAATGCCTTTTTTAAAAAGGAAAAAATGCAGCCTTGATAATTGACTCAGACTGCCTGTTAATTATGACACATGATTCACAGAGCCTCCTAGAGCAGGAGGGCATAGTTGCACAGATGCTGCTACTTATTGCTTCACTGATTGGTGTTTTGGAAATTTGGGAGTAACTAACTTGAAACATGGTGTGCCATCCTGACTCCTGGAAGCCCTGTCTGGGGTGACAGAGCAGCTGTGGTCTTGGGTATTCAAAATGTATTGGTTTAGTCACAGTAAAGAGGACCCTAGCATCACAGAACAACACTAACCTCTAGCTTGACCATTGTGGGGTAACCACTTTCCTTATCTAGAAAACAAAAAGCAGCAATCGCCTGTGACATCTGAGGGCTAGATTCGAATCCCTACAAGTAGATACTGCCATTGATATTTGTTGTCATTTTGTCATTATCAGTGATCATTCTGTTAAAAGCCAGTTATCACCCAAAGCCTTGGCAAATTCTTCCTGTGGTTATTGAAAATGAACCTAAGTTTTCTCTAATCTGGATTCACAATATCTTAAACTGTATTTCCCAGGCCTGATAGACATAACATAATCAGACAATATTGTTTCTGCTCACACGTGGACATCAGATTCTTCTTGGGCCTGTAACCAAACCTGTCCCTGCCTTCACTGCTGTTTTGCACATTTTAAAGCCGGGTGTTTCGTTGGATGTTGTTCATTTTTATGCTTGGCTCTGTTGTGCTTTCACCTGTACATTATTGCCCTTGAGCGTATTAGTTTATTTTTGTTTGGGGCAACAGAAAACTGTAAGAACTTAAATGAGGAAAATGACAGCTTGAGGCTTAAACTGTGTCAATGGAAAGTTTCATCTCCAAATCCTACTAAGTAGCTTTCTAAATATTGGAGGCATTTCCACTGTAATTCCACCACAACTGAGGTGATTTGAATACTGATTTCCTATTGAACAAAACATGGCATCAGGGGGCTGGGAAAGTGGCTCAGTGGTAGAGCGCTTACCTTGCATGCTCGAGGCCCTGGGTTCGATTCCTCAGCAACACATAAGCAAAAAGAAAAAAGCCGGAAGTGGCGCTGTGGCTCAAGTGGTAGAACGCTAGCCTTGAGCTGAAGAGCTGAGGGACAGC
>NW_012270653.1:0-860 GCF_000151885.1 Dipodomys ordii
TTAGGGTTAGGTTTAGTGATAGAGTGAGGATTAGGGTTAGTATTAGGGTTAGGGTGAGCATTAGGCAAGGGGTAGGGTTAGGGTTAGGGTGAGGATTAGGTTTAGTGTGATTGTTAGATTTAGGATTAGGGTGAGGGTAAGGGTTAGGGTTCGGGTTAGCTTGAGGGTGATGGTTAGGGTTAGCATTAGTGTTCGGGTTAGGGTTAGGGTGAGTGTTAAATTTAGGTTTAAGTTTAGGTTGAGGGTGAGGGTTATGGTTAGGATTAGGGTGAGGGTAGAGTTTAGGGTTAGGATAGGGTGAGGGTTAGGATGAAGGTTATGGTTATAGTTAGGGTTAGGGTGAGGATTACGTTTAGGGTTAGGGTTAGGGTTAGGGTAGGGTGAGGGTGAGGGTTAGGGTTAGGGTGAGGGTTAGGGTTAGGGTTAGCATTAGAGTGAGAGTTATGGTTAGGTTTAGGGTGAAGTTTAGGGTAAGGGTGGGCCTTAGGTTTAGCATTAGGGTTAGGGTTAGGGTTGGTGTGAGGGTTAGGGTTAGGTTTAGTGTGAGGGTTAGATTTACGGTTAGGTTTAGGGTGAGGGTAAGGGTTAGGTTGAGGGTTAGTGTAAGCTTGAGCTTTAGGTTTAACCTTATATTTAGGGTTAGGGTTAGGGTGAGGGTTAGGGTTAGCATTAGTGTGAGGGTGAGGGTAAGGTTTAGGGTTAAGTTTAGGATTCGGGTTTGGGTTAGGGTGAGGATTAGGGTTAGGGTGAGGGTGAGAGTTAGGGTGAGGGTGAGGTTGAGGGTGAAGGTTAGGGTTAGGGTAATGGAGAGGATGAAGATGAGGTTTAGGGTTAGGATTAGGTTTAGCGTTAGGGTAAGG
>NW_012270654.1:0-1815 GCF_000151885.1 Dipodomys ordii
GAGGGAGGGAAGGGAGGAGAGGAGGGAGGGGAGGGAGGGAAGGGAAGAGGGAAGGGAGGGAAGGGAGAAATGAAGGAGGAGCCTGGCATACCTAGTTACTCAGGAGGCAGAAAACTGAAGGGAAAAGTCTGTGAGACAACCATCTCCAGTTAACTAATGAAGTACCAGACTGGTTATGTGACTCAGGTGGTAGAGCACAAGCTGTGAACTGAATGAGAACACAAGGCACCCCAAGTTCAAGCCCTAGTACTGGAATGACAAAAAGTATCCATTAATCCACACTGGCAGAAATAATTACATTAAAAATAATGGGGAAAACTGTCTTACAGTAGACTGACAACCAATTGCAAACCCCATATTAATAATCAGTAGGGAAAGTTGTATGGAGATGTGCTGTGTCATGGTGTCTGCCACTCCAGTAGCCACTGCAAAGAGAAAACTGGCCACACAGTGGTAAACTCTAGCAAACGACAACCAAGCAGCTGGTGTAACATCCCCAAGTGCGACACATGCTGACAAGAGGCTTGAGCCTCTTCTCTGACCTTCTTCCAAAATCCTACCTGAACTTAACCGTGAAAACTCAGACCAAAATTGAGTCCCCACAAGTAGTCTCCAAAATTCGCAGAGCTCTAGAAACTTTGCCAGATTAGAGGAGACCAGGGCATGGCTTGGATGTCACAGATTACCTGGCATCTGAGCTCAGTTCAGAAACAGAAAAGGTGTGAGATTTGAGTGGGTTCACATCCCACAGCTTTTTCTTACCATAACTAGTATGAATTGCCAAGACATTTTGGGGATGTCCACATTTCTTCTTTATCTTCCTCTTCCCTGTAGGTGACTCAGCAGATGGCTGCAGTTTCTCCTTCCTCAACGCTTGTCAGTAGCCTTCTCTGTTTTCTTCTGCTTGCTTGAGTGTTGACACACCCTCTCTACCAGTTTGTCTGCTAGCTAATTTCCTGACTCCCGGTGGGTCCCAGGAAGCGTTTTCAACCTGTCGCTGACTTCTCTCCATAAGCCCTCCCACAGTGTCTGATGTAACTTATCCATTGAAGCTTTGATGGACATTTCTGGTTCCTGCCAGAGTGATCCCCAGCTCCGCGTGGTGTAGACTTAGGGCCCAGGTGTCTCATTGTAAAAAAGTGGCTTCTGTCCTCCATGTCAACAGCCAATTGGATGTGACCACTGCTGGCAGGTGTACCTGGTGAAGGCATGAAGCGGTGAGGTCCTGCGTGGTAAACACGAGATAAACACCACCTGGACCTTTTCATTTTCACAGTAAACGGATGAAGGACAGTCAGGTGTATGGTGTGTTATTAATGAGACTTAAGCTCTGCGCTGCATCTGGGTTTATCACGTGACGGAGGGCTGCCAGGTGCTCTGCCCTTCCACGGCCCACAGCGGAGCCGCCTCTGTGCTGTTGGGAAGGTGCATCCTTCTCCTCAGCCAGCCTTGTCAGTAGCTTCACCTGCGGCAGCAGCTGCTGCTTCCACAGACAGAGCCTCCTGGCAATGTTTACGTTTTCAGCCCAGGCCTGCCCCTGAGCTGGGTGACAGTCCCTGGCTGCAGTTTGTGGCGCGGCACCCCACCCCGCATGTCAGGGAACCCCTTGCTGAAGTCTTCATCCTCTCAGTGTCTTGTGATGCAGCCAATGACTGAAGCCATTTGCTGTTCATGTCTTCTGCTTACCAGGCCAGTGCCTGTGAGTCCTAGCCAGCCCACTCATTCACAGCGCCTGTCCATCTTAGCCCCCCTCATTCACAGCGCCTGTCCATCTTAGCCCCCCCTCATTCACAGCGCCTGTCCATCTTAGCCCCC
>NW_012270654.1:1865-3884 GCF_000151885.1 Dipodomys ordii
GTGGCGCTGTGGCTCAAGTGGTAGAGCGCTAGCCTTGAGCTGAAGAGCTGAGGGACAGCGCCCAGGCCCAGAGTTCAGGCCCCACGACCGGACCCCCCCCCAAAAAAAAGAAAAAAGAAAAAGAAAACATGACAATGGAAGAACTTGTACTGTACTTTTTGGAACTTTGTGACATTCAAGAGAAATACCTTAAAGGCTACCAGGCACAGTACTAAGCAGTTCACATGTGATATCTGCTTCTAATCTCACGCCTGTCCTAAGGTGGTCCTATTTTTCATTCAGACACTTCCTATTGCAAGTAACAGAAAACCAGCTGATGCAGATAAGGGGGAGATTAAGAGTTGGGCTAGCCACAGGGCTCAAACTACATATCCAGCTTGGACTTGGTCCAAATCCCAGCCTGCTATTTCCTGTATAATCCTCTTTCTAAGGTTCACGTGGTGGTGCACAGCTTCAGGCGCTCACCCTGGGCTGCTGGGGGAGCGGCTGCAGCTGCAACTGCATGTCTTTTCTTGTTTCTGCTTTCAGTAGGAAGAATTGAAGGAATTTTCCAGTAAGTGCCCACAAAAACAATGAGTACTTCTGACTGGACCAGCTAGGTCGGGTGCCAAGCCTAGTGCTGCCGCGGTGGCCAGTGTAATGGAGTTTCTGACTACTTTTGGCTGGCCACATTTCCCTCTCAATGGAGGATTTCCTAGGGGTAGTAAAGAATGGCTGAGAAGTAACACTGTCTCCTTTGTGAATGGGGGACTGATAGCTTAGGAAGATAAAGTAATTTGCCAACATTTAGACTCAGAAAGTAAGTCTAGGTGTGACCCACATCTACCTTTCAAAATCCAGAGCTTTGCCAGTTAGCATTTCCACATACTAACACCATGTTGAATAAAAAAAAAACTTAAGATGGCAAAATAAAAAAAGACCCCATCTCTTACATCCCTCAACCACTGAAGTTAAAATAGCCTGGAAATTTCTGAATTGTTATGTAAAAGGTTCGTGACTTAATTTATTATAAATTTAATCTGGCTTGCCAAAATCTGTGAACCTTTAAAAAATGTTTTTACAATTTAAATTTCAAACAGGAGTGGGAAATTTAGAAAATTCATTTCCATCTAAAAACACATTAGAATCTTAAGTGGAGTTTAAAATGATCATTTTTCATAGATATGGGGGGCGGGGGGTTGGGAGGATTTTGTTGTTTTGGTGCTGGTCCTGGGGCTTGAATTCAAGAGGCTGGGCGCTGTCCCTGAGCTTCTGTTCTTGCTCAAGGCTAGCACTCTACCACTCGAGCCACAGCTCCACTTCTTTTGTGGTGTTTGTGGTGGCTAATTAGAGGTAAGTCAGGGGCTTTGAACTGTGGTCCTCAGAGATCAACTTCCTGAGTACCTAGGATGACAGGTGTGAGCCACCAGAGTCCAATGAAACTTAAGTCTATTTTTAAGTGTTTAGTGAACAACTATTTCCAGTCTCACTTGGTTGGTAATTTCTGTAGACTTCAGTTTCAGGGAGAAACACAAAATAGCTTGCACCTATATGTTTTCTTTACACTTTCAGTAGAATTTTATTCCAATGAAAATGCAACCCAAGCTGAAAACTTGGGCTAAGGTCACTGTCATTTAAAAGGAGAAAAAAAAGTCCAAATTCTGCTTCTGACCATGAAGTGTGGGAGACCAGATTCAAACTCAGAAAGGGAGGAAGGGAGAGAGAGAGGGAGTCAAGGTGACAATGCTGTTCAGTAGACACCATGTGAAAAATGACCTGTGTGACCTGCAGGCAGGGATAGGAGGAAGACACTGAGGGGGATACAGGGGTGACCCTGCCCTAAGAGAACATGGAGGGGAAATACAGGGGTGACCCTGCCCAGAGAGGAGAACACGGAGGGAAAATACAGGGGTGACCCTGCCCAAAGAGAAAACTGAGGGAAAATACAGGGGTGACCCTGCCCAAAGAGGACACGGAGGGAAAATACAGGGGTGACCATGCCCAAAGAGAAAACTGAGGGAAAATACAGGGGTGACCCTG
>NW_012270655.1:0-1880 GCF_000151885.1 Dipodomys ordii
TGTGGTACTGGGGAATCAAACCCAGGGCCTCATGCATGCAAGGCAAGCGCTCTACCACTGAGCCATGTTCCCAGCCCCTAGCCATATTATTTTATACTTTAAACTTACCATTCTTATCTTCTCTTTCTCATCTTCCTTTTAATACATAAAAATCTGCTTCTGGTTTGAAAACTAAGTAACTTTGAAAATTATAATTTTTTAACTTTTATTCTTCTAGTAGTTACCTTTAACTAATTAAAACCATTTATTATTTTCCAAGTGCAAATTCCAAGTCCATCAAAATCTGTTTTCTATTTTATAACAAAAGAATTTTGGTGAATATTTATTTCTTCTTCTTGCTTACTTAGACCATTGTAATTTTCTTCACTGTATTTTTTCTTCACTGTAATTTTCTTTACTGTATTTTCTTGTCTAGACCCATTGTTTCTTTGTTTCCTTCCAGATTTATTTCTGTCCATGCTAGAGCATGTAAAATATTTTCAAAAAGGACACATGTGATATCAAACTGCAAGACTTTATATGCTTAAAATATTTTAGACAATATTATCATTATAATTTAAGTGACAGCTTAATTTTTTTCTCTCTCAACCCTTGAAGATTTAATTCCATTTTCTTTGTGCCTTCGGTGAGACTCCTGACATTTTTAGAGCAATCTGAGCTTTAAATTTTTATTTGTAGATATGATTTTTTTCTTTCTGGAAAGTCTTATAACTAACCCACTGCTTTGGTGTTCTCTGTTAACACTTAAATTATCTATGGCTGTATAAGAGCATTTTGCTGGTATTGGGAAGAATGTTTTCCTTCGACATTTTAGATTTTATCATCTTTTCGTTGCATTCTCTAGGAGACTCTTGGACATCTTGCAAGTAATGGGTTATCATTGTTTCCAGTAGCCTTTATCTTTTCTTTTTTCTTCTATTTCCAAAACCCTTGTAGACAGGAGGATTCACATTTCTGAATTTTCTTACTCTGGCCCCCGGGTCCCCAACACATTAACGATTCCTCAGTTATCCTCTTTGACGACGAATGAGTGCACTGAGTTTTCGCTTTACATTTTTGATACTCATTGCAAAGCATTGGTATTCTTCCTGGCTGCCTGGTCCTGCTTCACGTTCCCAGTAGTCTCTGTTGTCTCTCTGAGGACACTTCCGCAGGCTTGTGTTGGTTCTTCCTGCTAATTTGGTTCCTGCAAAAGGTTGTTTCAGGTGCCGTCTTTGTCATGTGTCTCATAGGTTTTTTTCCTTCCCCCACACTGTGAATTTATCTTTATTCCTGTGGCTAGAATAATGCTCTTGCCTGATTGAGCACATTGGTTCTTCCAGGGAAGTTGGAGGAGTAAGAAGAGCAGTTGGGCCTCTCCTAGGACAGGGAACCCCTCTTCCACTGCCCCAAGTCGGCGCCTGGTCCATGAAGCCCATCCAGTCCCCACTCCTCCATGAATCTTGTCATTCCCCTTGTCGTATCGCAGGACAGAACACACATAAGTGACCCCCAACTCCCACCTCCACTCATTGCTTCTAGCCTTCACCCCTGTCATCCCTCCAACTGGGATGATTATTTTTCAATCCCATCATGGACAGTCTGTCTTCAGAAAAATAGAAGGGAGCCCCTGTGCCTTCTTGGGTGAGTGGGTTGGTTGTCCAGCCGTCCATGGGTCGTTGTTCTAAGTCTGAAAGTTAGCAGTGAAGGCAGCTCTGATACCAGGACAAGATTGAATTGTCTGCCTCATAGTGCCAACCTCACACTGGCAGCGAGACGCCGCGGGAGAGCTGGAAGGTGCTGTGCTCCTCCGTGACCTCGTCCATGTCCCGTCCCCGCCTGCTTCTCCCTCACACTGGAGAAGAAATGATTTCACTTCATTTCTTTTTTTTTTTTTTTTT
>NW_012270655.1:4641-5440 GCF_000151885.1 Dipodomys ordii
TTTCTTGATCCATTCATCTACTGAGGGGCATCTGGGATGGTTACATATCTTAGCTATGGTAAATAATGCTTCAATAAACATAGTTGTGCTGGTAGCTTTAGTATGGTCTTGTTTGTGGTCATTTGGGTAAATGCCCAAAAGCAGGATTGCTGGGTCATAGGGGAACTCTATGTGGAGTCTTCTGATGAACCTCCATACTGCTTTCCAAAGTGGTTGGACAACTTTACACTCCCACCATCAATGCAGTAAGGTTCCCTTCTGTCCAAATCCCTTCCAGCATCTGTTGTTATTAGAGTTCTTGATTCTTGCCATTCTAACTGGGGTGAGGTAGTATCTCAATGTTGTTTTGATTTGCATTTCTTTTATGGCTAGGGAGATTGAGTATTGCTTCATGTGTCTATTAGACATCCTTCTTTCCTCTTCAGAGAGCTTTCTCTGTAAGTCTTTAGCCCACTTATTTATTGGGCAGTTGTTTGTTTGAGGATTTGTGGTTGGGGGATTTAATTATTTGAGTTCGAAGAATTGTTGTTGGGGATTTAATTTTTTGAGTTCCAGGTATATTTTAGATCTGAGACCCTTGTCCATTGTATGGCTAATGAAGATCTTCCAATCCATGGGTTTTCTATTGATCTTGCTAGTTATGCCCTTTGCCATGCACAAACTCTGCAACTTCATGCAATCCCATTTGTCCAACTTTTCTTTGATTTGTTGTGTTTTTGAGTCTCTTTTAAGAAAATTTCGGTCTGTGCCAAGGAGACCTAGGGTTACTCCTATTCCATCCTGTAATGTTTTCAGAGTG
>NW_012270656.1:0-1152 GCF_000151885.1 Dipodomys ordii
CTGAACTCTGGGCCTGGGCACTGTCCCTCAGCTCTTCAGCTCAAGGCTAGCGCTCTACCACTTGAGCCACAGCGCCACTTCCAGCTTTTTTTTTCTTTTTAGCTTATGTGGTGCTGAGGAATCAAACCCAGGGCCTCATGCATGCAAGGCAAGCACTCTACCACTGAGCCACCTTCCCAGCCCCATGGCTGTTTTTTTTTTTAAGTATAGAGAGTGCTGGGCACTGGTAGCTTATACTTATAATGCTAGCTACTTAGGAGGCTGAGATCTGAGGATCACACTTCAAAGCCAGCCCGGGCAAGAAAGTCTGTGAGACTCCTATCTCAAATAAACTTCTTAAAAGAGCCAAAAGTGGAAGTGTTGCTGTGGCTCAAGTGGTAGAGAGTGAGCTTTGAGCTGAAGAGCTGAGGGATAGCACCCAGGCCTAGAGTTCAAGCCCCACTACTGACCAAAAAAAAAAAAGAGCCAGAAGTGGCACTGTGGTAGAGCACTAGCCTTGAGCAAAAAGAAGCTCAAAAAGAAGAGACAACCAGGCCCAAAGTTGAAGCCCCAGGACTGGCAAAAAAAAAAAAGTATGGAGAGAACAAAGGGTCAAGCAAAAAAATGTCACAGCACAGCAAAAGTACTATGAGATATAGATTAGCTAGTATGTTTGGGCCAATTTATAAGGGCCCCAGATATCAGGCTTTCTTCTAGCCTAAAAACAAATTACCAAAAGGTAGCATGGTGGACAGGGCATTGATATGACCAGAGATACATGTTAGGAGAGTTTATATGGCAGCACTATAAAACTGATGTTCAATGCACAGGCAAAAAAGATTTCCTAAAAAAAAAGGAAGAAAGCATATGTTTTCTTTGGTATGAGAATCAAAGGAATGAGAAGTTGAGGATGGCACTGGGTGACTGCAATCCTTTTTTGTTTTTTAGCAAAACAGAGTTAAGGTCACTACATCAAAGGGAGCTAAGAGAAGGAAAAGAGTTGGTTGACACCTAGATAAATTGCTTTGAAAATTTCAACAGAGAATAAGCCAGGACAAACCAGCCTGATAGTACCTAATACTCAGAAGAGCTGAGTTAGGCAGTGGAAGAACTTTTTTTTCTTTTTTTGTCAGTCCTGGGTATTGAACTCTGGGCTTGGGCGCTGTCCTTCAG
>NW_012270656.1:3042-3343 GCF_000151885.1 Dipodomys ordii
ACGACCAGACCCAAAAACAAAAACAACAACAAAAAAAGCAAATCAAGAAGGCCAGGGGGCTGGGAACGTGGCTCTGTGGTAGAATACCTGCCTAGCATGCATGAAGCCCTGGGTTTGATTCCTCAGTACCACATAAACATAAAGGCCCGAAGTAGTGCTATGGCTCAAGTGGTAGAGCCCCAGCTTCGAACCCACAGAGGCTCAGGGACAGAGCCCAGGCCCCGAGTTCAAGCCCCAAAACTGGCAAAAAAAGAAAAAAAAAAAGAGAAAAAAGAAAAGAAGGCTAGGTCCTTCAAGTCAC
>NW_012270657.1:0-548 GCF_000151885.1 Dipodomys ordii
CTCAGCTCAGCTCACACACTGGTGCTCAGCTCACATGATGGTGCTCAGCTCAGCTCACACACTGGTGCTCAGCTCATACGCTGGTGCTCAGCTCACACGCTGGTGCTCAACTCAGCTCACACGCTGGTGCACAGCTCACATGCTGGTGCTCAGCTCAGCTCACACACTGGTGCTCAGCTCACACACTGGTGCTCAGCTCACACACTGGTGCTCAGCTCAGCTCACACACTGGTCTCAGCTCACACGCTGGTGCTCAGCTCAGCTCACACGTTGGTGCTCAGCTCACACAGTGGTGCTCAGCTCAGCTCACACAGTGGTCTCAGATCACACACTGGAGCTCAGCTCACACGCTGGTGCTCAGCTCACACGCTGGTGCTCAGCTCAGCTCACACACTGGTGCTCAGCTCACATGCTGGTGCTCAGCTCACACACTGGTTTCAGCTCAGCTCACATACTGGTGCTCAGCTCACACACTGGTGCTCAGCTCACACACTGGTGCTCAGCTCACACGCTGGTGCTCAGCTCACACGCTGGTGCTCAGCTCACAC
>NW_012270657.1:2998-5555 GCF_000151885.1 Dipodomys ordii
TAGATCTGGAGGTGAGTGGTCAGGGACACTAGATCCGGAGGTGAGTGGCCAGGGACACTAGATCTGGAGGTGAGTGGTCAGGCACACTAGATCCGGAGGTGAGTGGTCAGGCACACTAGATCCGAAGGTGAGTGGCCAGGGACACTAGATCCGGAGGTGAGTGGTCAGGGGCACTGGATCCGGAGGTGAGTGGTCAGGGACACTAGATCCGGAGGTGAGTGGTCAGGGACACTAGATCCGGAGGTGAGTGGTCAGGGACACTAGATCCGGAGGTGAGTGGTCAGGGGCACTGGATCCAGAGGTGAGCGGCCAGGGACACTAAATCTGGAGGTGAGCGGCCAGGGGCACTGGATCTGGAAGTGAGTGGCCAGGGGCCGGGAGTCAGCACTGGCTGCCACCGCAGGGGTGGTGCGTGAGCACACAGGAGAGAGACACGCGGGCGGGGGGGGGGGTAAGATGGGGAGGCTGGGCCCTTCACTCCCAGGCACTTCAGAAGCCTGGCCTTCAGCCAGGCTCCACTGGGTGTGTGTGTGTGTGTGTGTGTGTGTGTGGACCTTAATTCTCAATGCCCCCTTCCTTTTCCTTCTCAGAGCTTTTCTGTGGTGGTTTTGCGGCACGGAGTGGAAGCAGGGCTCCGTGCGTGCCAGGCAGGTGCGCTGCCCGTGGGACACGCTGCGATGACAATGACAGCTAACATCAGCGTGGCGAGAGGCAGGTCAGCAGAGACCGGGGACAGTAAGTGCGGGGTCGCTAAGGCAGCCTCAGTGTCCCCCATCCTCTCTCCACCGCCAGAGCTGGCAAAGGCCCACTGCCTCAAACACCGTAATCCTTATGAAGAGCAAAGCACAACGATAACATGCAGATCCCTGTGTGTCATCTTATGTCAACGAGATTCTCAGAGATTTTACTGTCAAAGGAAGGCCAGCATGGGTCTGAAAGGGGTAGATTCAAACAATGTCAGAACAAAACCCCACCGACACTCCATGGGGTCGAGATCCAGCACATGTCACGTCTCTGAATCCGTCCATCTCACACTCTCTCCTCCCTCTTTCCCTCTCTCTCCCCCCTTGCCCCTCCTGCCCTTCCTCCCCCACCCTCGGGGAGGGGGGGCCTTGAGCCACTGATCTCTGTGGGGTGACGGAGACCTGGTGAGCCAGCCATAAAGGACCTGAGAAGGTCTGTACAGGGACCCTGGCTGGGAAGGTCATGTGGATGGAGAGGAGGGTCTGGCTGGGAAAGTCACATGGCTGGGAAGGTCACATGGATGGAGAAGACTGTGCCCACAAGCTTGCCACCGACTGGACGACTCCTGTCTGCCATTTTCCTTTGCCATCACACCAAGGCAAGGTTTTACAAACAAGAACACAGCCAAAATGCTCCAAACTCGTTAGCGCCATAATTCAAGAGAACGGGGATGTCGACCATGAGAGACCTTTGCTACTAAGAAAGGCTTTGACGCAGTGGCCCTCAGTCACCCTACTGAGGGCAAAGCCGCACACAGACGGAGGGAAGCCTCCCCTACCAGGCTGCAGCCCACTCTCCTTCTTGGGGTCGCTACGGCTCTCGGGGCTGAGAGGGAGCTGGGGGGGCTTTCAGCCGTCTGCGCTCCCACGTCTGGGTCTGGCCCTGCACACACTGCTGCCTGCTCATTTGCCTTCCCGGGAAATCGCCATCCACAGCACCCAGGAAACCCTAGGTCCTTCACCAGCATCTTACTTTCCTCTGTGAGGTCGTTCTCCTCTGCTTCTCTCTCCATCTCTTTGCACCAGCCTTCCATCCTCTTCGTCTCCGTATGCAGTAGTTTCAAAAACCAGGAGCCGTCCCTGCGGCACGGAGACATTCTCCCCGTTTCCACGGGCTCCAAGGATGGCTCCAGCCAGGGGTCGGGCGGGGGCAGGGCGGAGGTGTCCACCTGTGTCCGATAGTCCTCCCTGTAACTGAAGAGGCCCTGCGTCCGCACCGTCCGCACTGCCCCATACTGCGTTGGGGTGCTGGGCTCCGAGTGCCGCTGGAACGAAGAGCCGAACTGCAGACCCTTGTCCTCCATGACGACCTGGCCCTGGGGCCCCTCCAGCTCCAAGTCAGCCTGGACAGCAGCTGTGACGCTGTTGGAGCGCTTGAAACGCCCGTGCCTAGAAAAGGAGGGGAGGGCACTCAGGAGGGTCACCCCGCACCTCACACGCCTCTCGGCCGGCCGCAGACAGCATACCCCAAGCCTCAGGGACGGGGTAGCACCCACGCGAGGCTCCTACACACCAGGAGAACCACGAGCCACACGGTCCACAGCCGCCCTCCGTCCCGACGGCCACAGGCCTGCCAGGGACCCGAGCCACAGGTGGTGGGGGACACTGCCACGGGAGCACTCCAACATCAGCCCGTGATGGAGAAGGCCGAGGAGCCTGCTGGTGAGGCGTATGCAGAAAGCATGCACCTGTGTGTGCACTCCCGTGTCTCACAGATGTGGTATGCATAGGAAGCACACACCTGTGCGCCACACAGGGTGCGTGTGTCTGTGTGGATGGGGAGTGTGCGCACAAGACACGTGGGCGTGTGACCG
>NW_012270658.1:0-2973 GCF_000151885.1 Dipodomys ordii
AGAAAATGTGGTATATATACATAATGGAATTCTATGCCTCCATCAGAAAGAATGACATTGCCTCATTTGTTAGGAAATGGAAATACTTGGAAAAACTTACATTAAGTGAAGTAAACCAGGCCCAAAGAAACATAGGTCCCGTGGTTTCCTTTATTTGCAACAACTAGTATATGTCTGAGGGGAGGAATTATGTGATTATTTTTGCCTCATAGTAAGCAGACATTTCACTTTAGGGCAATGCTTGATTTTCACTGGACATTTAAATGTTTGTATGATACATTGAGGGGAGGGGGCCTTGGGAAAGAAGAATAAAAGGGGTGACATTGACCAACATGCATTGTACTCATAAACTGATATGTAGAATTGAAGCCCCCTTCTATAACTATGTAAATGTAATAAAAGTAAAACAAGTTTGTTTTATTTTATTTACTCTTAAAAGTCAGTGATCAAAGATTTCCTCTCATGTGTGTCTTATATACTACTAGTTCTGTTGTTATGATGAAACACAGGTTCCCCCTTGTTTTACCCCTCCCCGCCACCTGGCCACTCACAGGGCTTGAACTTGGGTTCTGCCCTTGAGCTTCTTTTGCTGGACTTTTCTGAGTTGTTTATTGGAGATAGGACTCTCACTCACAGACTTTCCTGCCTGGGCTGTCTTTTAACTGTGATCCTCAAGTCTCAGCCTCCTGAGTAGCTAGGATTACAGGTGTGAGCCCCCAGTGCCCACTTTGAAACATACTTTATTAGAAGTCTGTCTCATTCTTCAGGAAGAAACTTGAAAAGACTAGCATTGTTCAGATTTAGCTCAAGAATATGGGCCAGAAGATGAGAGATCAGAGTCTGCTTAAGAGGGAGAACAATTTTTTGGCTGTCTACTGAAAAGCTATGGTGCCCACAAAAAACTGGGGAAGTACTCTCCCAAGAGGTTTGCTGTAGGTACAGAAGATCTGCACATTAGAGCAAGGAAGGTAGCCATCAAAGGAACCCTGTCTCACATGCAAGCAAAAGAGGCATTGGAAACAACACTGCCCTCTGCCCCAAAAGATGCAGACCTGTTGACCATGTCTGGCTAAAGCTGAGGGTCTCCCTAAGGCCATTTACAGCAGAGAAGAGGATCTCTAAATAAACCCAGGGGTGAACAAAGCATGCTACATTCATATCAATATGGGGGACCATCTTTACATCTTTCTTTTATTCTGAGCCCTTATTTTATAAAACCTATACTGTTTTGAGGAAGAGAAGTTTCAACAGCAAAGGATCACTTATCTTGTGTCTGGAAAGGCCAAATTGTTAAATCCTTGACATGTAAAGATTTTGAGTTACTTTTTGTATTTTCCCTCTCACTGGCTTCTTGCTTGTCCAAAAAAGTAGATTTGCTATTCAGGATTGCTTGGTAGTTATGTCATCGTCTAATGTTTGCTGGAATATAATTCTATAACTCTTTGACTCATATAAGACAAAAATGGTTAAAAGGGTCTTTTAACTGACAAGTAGAAATACAAAACACATTGCTTTTATGTATGAAGATATGGTTACATATTAGAGGAATAGAGGATGAGACAAGAGAGAATAAGAGTAAGCACATGCAAAATACTATGATGAGATGCCTTGGTACAGCTAATATAAACTCAAAAAAGAATGATGAGATTGTAAATCAGGTTTTTTTTTTTTTTGGTACACTCATGGGGCCTGAACTCTGGGCCTGGGCGCTGTCCCTCAGCTCTTCAGCTCAAGGCCAGCACTCTACCACTTGAGCCACAGTGCCACTTCCGGCTTTTTTCTTTTTTGCTTATGTGGTGCTGAGGAATCGAACCCAGGGCCTCATGCATGCAAGGCAAGTGTTCTACCACTGAGCCACCTTCCCAGCCCAAATCAGGCTTTTTTGAGTAGAAGGTATCAGCTGAAGTATGGAGGTGAATGATCAAAGTACATGTATGAAAATAGAACAGTAAAACCTGGTAAAAGGTAAGAAGAGGGAGGGGAAATAGAAAGTTAATGGGGGTACATTGCTTCTATGTATATATGGAAATGTTATGATGAAGTCTCCTTAGTAAAACTAATGTATTCTAATAAAAGTACCTTGAAAATAAGCCAGACCACGAGAGCTCACACCTAAAATCCTAGTTTCTCAAGAGGCCGAGATCTGGATGATTGCTACTTGGAGGCTCTTGGGTAGAAAAGTTATCAAGACTTCATCTCCAATTAAGCATCAAAATGCCCAACAGGAGATACAGCTCAAGTGGTAGAGCAAGTGGCAAGGGAGTAAGTTGAACATGAACACAGGGCCCTGAGTTTGTGTACCGGTGTGGACACAAAACACCTTAAAATCTAAAACAATTATAGGAGTTGAAGACTCCTATAAGAGTATCCCACTTTTACCAAGAAGGATGTCATGTAGGCAAAAACACAACAATAAAGAAACTCCTCAGATTTAAATGACACCATGGACCAAATGGACCTGGCAGATAGTTATATAATATTTCATCCAGCAGCTGTGCAATACACATGGAATCGTCACCAAATTGACCATATTCTAAGTTCAAAGAAAAGTCTCAGCAAATAAAAAATGAAAGAAGAGAAATCAGACCTCTTTTCTGTCAGACCATAACAGAATGAAATTAGAAACTAACAGTTTGAATAAAAAAAACCTACTCAGAAAATATTCACAAGCGGAGAGTGACCACATTTTTGAATGTTGAGTGGGCCACTGAAGAGATGAAAGTTTCCAGTTGCCTACACCTGTAATTCCAGCTACTCATGAGGCTGAGATTTGAGGATCATGGTTCAAATCTAGTTCAAACAGGGTAGTCTGTGAAATGCTTAGCTCCAATTAATTATCAAAAGCCAAAAGTGGAGCAGTAGCTCAAGTGGGAGAGAGCTACCCTTGAGCAAAAATACAAGCCTCAGGACCAGCACACATAACACACACACACACACACACACACACACACACACACACACACACACACACAC
>NW_012270659.1:0-1437 GCF_000151885.1 Dipodomys ordii
AAAAAAAAAGTTTATTTATTTGTTGTTGTTGTTTGGCAGTACTTGAACTCAGGGCCTTGCACTTGGTAGGCAGGGGTTCACTTGAACCACATTCTAGCCTCCCTCTCATTTTTTTGTGTGCTGGTCCTGAGGCTTGAATTCATGGCCTGGGCACTGTCCCTGAGCAACTTTTGCTCAAGGCTAGTGCTTTACCACTTGAGCCACAGTGCCAGTTCTGTGTGTGTGTGTGTGTGTGTTTTGGAGTAGGTTGTTAGAGATAAGAGTCTCAGATTTTCCTGTCCAGGCTGGCCTTGAACTGGCTGGCTTCAAACCATGATCTTGAGATCTCAGTCTCATGAGTAACTATGATTAGAAGTATGAACCTCTGGTGCCCGGTTCTAATCCCTGTTGAGTCTGTCTGTTTTTTAAGTAGAATCTCATTTTATGACACTCCTGAACTAAGAGCATCCTACTTGTGCTTTCTTGTGTCTCTGGGGAATGACAGATTCATACCACTATGCCCAGCTATTGGTTGAAATGGAGTCTAATGAACTTGTATGACTCAAACTGCAATCCTCCATCTCAGTCTCCCAAATAGCCAGGACTACAAGCTTGAGTCACTATGCTCAGCTACAGGTATTGTTTTTAAAACATGAGAAATAGTTTTTTTTTTTTTTTTGTCCAGTCGTGGGGCCTGAACTCTGGGCCTGAGTGGTGTCCCTCAGCTCTTCAGCTCAAGGCTAGCACTCTACCACTTGAGCCACAGCGCCACTTCTGGCTTTTTTCTTTTTGCTTATGTGGTGCTGAGGAATCGAACCCAGGGCCTCAGGCATGCAAGGCAAGCCCTCTACCACTGAGCCACCTTCCTAGCCTAAAATTTTTATTACAGTAAACAATTGCTGTATTTTACATCTAGTTATTGTTAATCTCTTAATGCGCCTATTAAACATTGTGAAAGGTTTGTATGTATGGGACAAAAACAGTATTGAGAAATTGTTACTATCTGTGGTTTAAGTCATGCAACCAGGGGCCTTGGAATACACCTGGATAAGAAAGAACATCTGTATTCAAAAAGAAGACTGCAGTGCAATAACCCAAGCATGCATCTATGGGATTGAGAAAACTAAACTCAAAGCAATAAGGAAAAAGATAATAAAGATTAGACTAAAAATTAATGAAATAGGAAACAGCAACAAGAGAAAAAATTAGTCAAATAAAAAGCAAGTTTTGTTTTTTGGGGTGGTGTGTGTGTGTGTGTGGTGTGTGTGTGTGTGTGTGTGTGTGTGTGTGTGTGTTCCTGTCCTTGGACTTGAACTTGGGATCTTGATACTGTTCCTAAGCTGTTTTTTTTTTAATTAAATGCAAGTGTTTATTTTTCCAACTTTGTCTTTTGACAGTGATCTAAATTAGTAGAGCGTTACATTTGCTATATACATTTTAAACACATCCCCGTGGTTT
>NW_012270660.1:0-2176 GCF_000151885.1 Dipodomys ordii
AAGTGGTGCTGTGGTTCAAGTGGTAGAGCACTAGCCTTGAGCTGAAGAGCTGAGGGACAGCGCCCAGGCCCAGAGTTCAGGCCCCACGACTGGACCCAAAAAAAAAAAAAGACTGTGCACTATTTACTTATTCATCTATTGCTTTATCCTGTTCTAGGCAGTTTAGGAAAAGGGATAAAATAAGAATAAAAGAAAATAAAACAATCAGAGCCAGCAAGAGCATAAATTGTATTAGGAAATTACACTTGACATAAGGAAAATGAGAAGGCTGGTACTATTTCTGTTATGCTAAAAAAGCCATCTCATTGCGCAAGTTGGTGTGGCCATTTTTTAAAGCTGCTTGGAAGCCAATATCAGTTTTGGAAAGCTCTGTGTAAACATGGGCTGCCTCTTGCTCCTGACATTTCAGCCGAACTTCAAAAATTGCCTTTTTTTCCTTTCCAACCCCTACTTGACCTCTAGCACATTTCTGCTTCCTCTGAGCCAAGAAGGTGTCAATATACTTGAGATTTTTCTGGAAAGGCTATAACCTGGGTGGCAGCCGGGCATCTGGGAAGCTTATTTTGGAAATCTTTTTGTTAGAAGTAGCTCCAAGGCCTCATTTCCAGATGGGCTAAATGATAGGAGGATGCAAAAAGGGAGTGTTGGAGTGGAGTGGAGAGGGATGCACAAGTCCTCTTCTTGGAGAATAGCAGGGGTCTAATAACCTTTCTTTTATAGCCAGTCTTTAACCTGGCTTCCAGGATGAGGGAGCTTTGCCTTGCTTCTGGAGGCCTTGTGCATGTACTGGAGGTCATCTGGAAAGAATGCTGTGAGATGGGCTCCCTGGAGGCTGATCCACAGCTTGGAGCTGGGGTGCAGACTTTCTCTGGATCACAGAGGGGGCAGGGAGAGGGGTGAAGGCACAGAGTGCTTTTAGCCTCAGACTGAGCCCTTTCTCCATCCTCCTAACAAGGCCTCCCAGGTTAAGGAGATGCCACTGATAGGTTCAGCTAATGTGACCACTGTTATTGATTAATTTTAATGTCTCCTTGTCTTCCACCCCCACCCGCATTTGTTTTTCTCCTAAGCTTAATCATCTCAGGAAATAGCACTGGCATCCACTTCAGTTGCTCAGACCAAAGCCTGGAAGTCTTGTTTTTCCTTCCTTTATCCTCTTCATAAATTCTATCAGTAAGTCCTGTTGGCTCTATCATCAGGATTTTTTTGGGGGGGGGCTCTGGTTGTGGGGCCTGAACTCTGGGCCTAGGTGCTGTCCCTCAGCTCTTCAGCTCAAGGCTAGCGCTCTACCACTTGAGCCACAGCGCCACTTCCGGCTTTTTCCTTTTTGCTTATGTGGTGCTAAGGAATCGAACCAAGGGCCTCATGCATGCAAGGCAAGTGCTCTGCCACTGAGCCACCTTCCCAGCCCCTATCATCAGGATTTTTGACAATGATACATCAACTCCTGGTTGGTATTGTCACTGTTTTCCCTCTGGGCCAGCCTGCATCCTCTCTTGCTGTACTGCTGAAGAGGACTCCCTACTTTTTCCCACTTAGCTCTCTAAAGCCTTGAAGGGACACTATCTTTTCAGACTGTCTTTGCATACTGCATCCTTCACTTAATGACTGAGATGGGCAAGTTACTTCATCTCTTATGTCTAGCTTTAGTTATCTGTAAAATTGGGATAGTAATAGTACTCATATCAAAGTTGTGAGGAGGATTGAAGAAGGACACACATCTTAAGGTCTTAGAACAGTTCAGAGTACACAGTTTAGCTTTGAATCAATATTAAGCTTTTCTTTGTTGTTCCCAATCCTCATGTCATCTCCACTTGGAACTTAAAAGCAGCTAATATTGTGTCCCTCCTTTCTAACCATCTTTGGCTTCCTTTTGTTTTTGGAAGTTAACTCAAATTTCCACTAGGGTCCTAGATAATCTTCACTAACTGCCCTGTCTCCTAGCATTTTGTTCTACTACTCTCCTCACTGGTCACTGAGTTCTAGACTCAAAACACTTTTTCCTTCCCAGGAACAGCCTTTATTACCATCTGTCCTTGTGCCTGGAATGCACTTCCCCAGATCTTGCTGTTAGAGGCCTTTCCTGAGTCACATCCTGACCCTCACATATTCTTTCTTTCTTTCTTTCTTTCTTTCTTTCTTTCTTTCTTTCTTTCTTTCTTTCTTTCTTTCTTTC
>NW_012270660.1:3931-6398 GCF_000151885.1 Dipodomys ordii
AATTACATGGGCAAGATAATGAGTACATTTCTTATCAAGCATTGTAGCCTCCTCCTTTGTTTCCCCTTCCCATCCCTTCCCATCCTCCCCCCCACTCAATCCCCCCCCCATATTTTTAAATTTTTATTTATTTTTTGTGTTACTAGAACTTTAACACAGGGCCTTATGTTTGCAAGTCAGGCCTCTACCACCTTTTTTATACTGGTTATTTTCAAGCTATGCTCTTGCTTTTTATGCCCAGGAGGTGATCTTCCTACTTGTGCTGCCTTATATCATTGAAGATAACAAGCACTCACTACTGTGCCCAGATATTGTGCTCCCCCCACCCCTGCTGAGATAACAGGCTTGTGCCACTGTGTCCAGCTGTTGGTTGAAATAGTTTCACAGGCTTCTTTTTGCCTGGGCTGGCCTTGAACCATGATCCCCTCATCTCTCTCCCTCAAGTAGCTAGGATTACAGGCTTGAGCCAATTCAGGTTTTTGTTACTTCCTTCTCAGAAACAATCCCCAGACCTTAATGGCTCTGCTTTCCTCTCCTCTGTTCACTCTCTAAACAAAGGCACTGTGTTTTAATAGACATAGTAACAGTAAAATTAGCTTGATTAGACTCTAGGTGGATTTAAAATGTAACCTAATGGCAGTTCTGCCTGGCTTGGAAGCCATGTGTTTTATTTTGAGCACAGAATGTGTGAGTATTTTCAGTGCCTGGTAAGGAATTAGATGATTACTGAATTATAGTGACCAAATAATATGAGAATTTCTCTCTTTAGATCCTACCCTGGTGGTTCTTTACATATGTATGATTTGAGAAATCTGGACCCCCAGCTGAGGGTTTAATTCACCTGTCTTTTTTTATTTGAGTTCCTGAGTTATGCTATAAGAGAAAGTACAATTATGGTTCCTTCTGCTCACTCTTATAGTCTCTGACCCCCTTCAGGCTCTTGTGTGCAAAACATGCAGTTTAACAGCCTTTTCCCAGAGAACTCACTGGCAGCTCCTTTCTCCCCTGGCAAAAGTCCCAGCATATAATTTTTCTTTTTCTTTTTTTGATGCCGGTCTTGGGGCTCGAATGCAGGGCCTGGGCCCTGTTCCTGAGTCACAGCTCCACTTCCAGATTTTTTTTTTTTTTTGATGGTTAATTGGACATAAGAGTCTCATGAGGTTGGGCTGACTTTGAACCACAATCCTCAGATCTCAGTGTCCTGAGTAGGTAGAGTTACAGGTGTGAGCCATCAGCACCCAGCTCAGCATATACTTACTTTTTATTAAAAAATAACACCCCACAGTGGACAGTGTTGTTCACTGTGCCCTTGTGCTTTTACATCATCTCTCCTAGAAGGAAAGCAGGATCTCTAGTAGGCTATTAATCAATGGAAAACTTAAGAACATGTCATTCATATAGCTGCTGGTTGAATGTAGTCTAATTTATGACTTGCGTCATTTACCTGGTCCTTACTTGCATGTTTGGTGGCACCTGCAAGCATGGGGAAATCAGTTTTTGATCCTTTGGATCAAGTGTGCATACCTTATGTGCCCTCAGCTTATTAAGAGCCCAGGATATTTGGTAGAGTGTTTTGGGAGCAGGGGACAGAGCTGCTAGCTGATGGTCATGTCTGCTTCATTTTGGAACCTTTAGTATAAGCTTCTGAGCATCATTACCAGCACAGCCCAGGAGGTAAATGTAAAAATAATTTCTTTGCCATTTTTTCCCCGCATCGTATCCTAGCGACAATACACTGTCTGTCCTTGAGTATGGGGGCACCGGCTGGGGGCAGTGTCAGCGCTGGCAGAAAGGAGGGAGATGAAGGGCACGGTCAGTCACCTTTAAACATTTTTGTTTCTGATTTACTTTTGGGGAGGATTTAATTGAGTTATTTTAAGCAGGATTTTATGTTCTGATCACTAAAATAATGTATATTTATTGTTAGACTGCTTGACTAAACTGGAAAATGCTGAGGAAGGAAATGAAAATCAGCCATGATTTCAACTTTATTAACATATTGGCACATATCCTTCTAGTTTTCTGTTTTGTTGAACTTGCATACAGTGATTGTTTTAGTGTCAGAGTGTAAGGTTAGTGTGTCAGGTTAAAAAAAATCTCATAAAGTAAAATATATCCTAAACCACCATGGACAGTAATTTATATGTACACTGAAGTCTGAAAAGGATTGAGCTGAACTCAAGGAAAGAACAAGAGGCTCTATATAAGATGAAAAGTCTAGGGGCAAAACTATTCTTCTTTTAACATTACTATCAAATTCTCATATGGTGAGTGGATGGTGGTGAAGAATTAACCTGTATTCCTACTTGCCTGCAAGGTTTGTTCCATTCTGTTTTAAGTGCTTTTGTTTTTTTTTTTTTTTTTTTTGGCTCCTGTGGTGGGGCCTGAACTCTGGGCCTGGGCGCTGTCCCTCAGCTCTTCAGCTCAAGGCTAGCATTCTACCACTAGAGCCACAGTGCCACTTCCG
>NW_012270661.1:0-1266 GCF_000151885.1 Dipodomys ordii
CACACAGCATACATAGACACACAAGTGCACAGATGTGTGTGCAGACACACGTTGCCTCCTGGACCAGCCCCCAGCTCCGTTCTGAAGCTCTGCCCCCCCCCCCAGCCTCCAGCCCCGGCATCCAGTCTGTTTCGTGTGAACTCCCAGCTTTCTGAAAGGCTCACGTCACCAGGAGCCACTGTGAGGTCTAGCAGGACCCACAAACCCTGGCCTGCCCTGGGGTGACCAGGCCCACACTGATGGCAGAGCTGGTGGATGGTCACGGGCTCCAGTGTCTACTGACACCGGCTGCCCAGGCCCAGGTGCGTCTCATTACACCATCTGTCTGCACGCAGACCTGGGCCTGTGCCAGCCTCTGCTCCGAGTCCCAAGGTGACTGAGCACAGCTGGCAGACGCGCGTGCCCCGCGCCTGTCCCGCACGGGCATGCTTCTACAGAAAAGCTCAGAGAGGAGCCGCGGCCCCGCTGCCCCGGGGACAGGTGGCTGTCCCAGGGTGTTCGGGGACAGAAGATCAATTCTCCTTCATCCAGTTCAACAAGCCTTGATGAGCCGGCTGTGGACCTGGCCACGGGATGAGGACTGGTCCATCTCTCAGGCAGAGGACTCCAGGCATCTGAGGCCTTATCCGTGTGGGGCCGGGGAGGGAGGGCTGCAAAGCCACAAATAGAAACCTTCCATGGCCAAGGAACAGGTGACTAAGCAGCAGGCAGGCCGGGGCCACCGGTCGCGGGAGGCCAGGTCGGGGATGCAGGGGCCTCCCCCTCCCCATGCCACCTGCGTGCTGGGCGCCCACCCTATGCCTGGCCTCAGGCTGGAAGCACGCCGGACTCTCCTGCTGCTGACCCCGCAGAGGCTTGGCCGGGCAGGGGCGCACGGTCCGGGCCGTTTGCCTGCTGTGCGGCTAGGCGCTGGGTGTCGGAGTGACCCGGCGGTGCCTGCTCCTGCCTTCCCATCCTTCCACCTTCCGGGTCCCAGCTCAGACAGCCAAAGCTGCCAGGCTCGGCCATGGGCCATGCGCACAAACGCCCAACGCCTCACCAGACCCCGGAGCCGCCGCGCGCGCGGACAGGCGCCCTGGCGTGGGCGAGAGCCCCGCTCTCCGTGGAGGGCGGGTCGCGGGCAGGTGCTGCGGCGCAGGGAGCGCGCTGCACGCGTTCGCCGTCTTCCCATCAATCGAAGGGGTCGCGCAGGGATTCCGGGGGCGCCTGTGCTTTCTGGGGGCGGGGCGGGGGAGCTCCACAGCCCCGGGCGCGCCGGGCGCCCCG
>NW_012270661.1:3841-6856 GCF_000151885.1 Dipodomys ordii
AAAAAAAAAAAAAAAAGAGAATCTTCCAGTCTGCAGAGCCCAGTCACGGCCATCATTTACCTGTAACCTCCCCCCCCATACCCGCACAGCTTTTCTGGAGGACAGAAACCTGACTTCGTGGGTTTATTTGCAGTCCTGGGCTGTGAACGTGGGGCCTGGGACTTGCAGCTGGCTGGCTTGTTCAGTTGTCACTCTGTCACCTAAGAAACCTGATTGTATAGTTCAGGACACTAGGGGGGCAGGGGTGAGGGCAGGGGACGTCAGAGGGTCTTTGGCTTTGCTGTTCCTTTTTTCCACATCCTCCCCAGCACTGGCTTCTGTCCTTTTCTTCTTGAATTCCAGCCATCCAGGTGGCTGTGAAGAATCCCCTTACCATGGGTTTGATTGGCGTTGTCCCACTGGTTAATGATATTAGATAGCTTTTTGTATACTTGCTGACAGTTTTTGTGTCTTCCTTCTTAGGAGAAAGAGCTATTTCTATTTCTTCCTAACTTATTTTTTTCTTCCCAATTTTGAAATTGTCTTTGTGTTTTGATTGTTGACTTGCAAACATTCTTTATAGGTTTGGGATACTCTTTCCTGATCAAATATGGGGTAATTCCTTTATTCTGTGCTGTCTTTCTCTACCCAAAGTCTCAGCACAGCAGCAAAAGCAGGGCCAGAGGCTTAATTCAACACATCGGGAGAAGGATGCTTAGTGATGGGGGCCTTAGGGAATCCAAAATTTGCTTCTTATCTGTAGACTGACCTTCCTTGTGGGGGTAGGGGATTCTGGGCACTATCCAGTTCAAACACATAGTGTGCTGGCCACACATACAGGAGCCACTGCCCAAGAACTAGCCACGCCAGAACCAGGTCTGAGCCTGCCAACCCGCCAGCCCCAGCAGTCCACCTGGCTGAGTGGGCTTGTGTGTGCTGCGCAGAGGACCAGCACACCGTGACGCGTTGAGGAGACGCTGGATGACCGGGAGGCTAATTGCTGCGGGGGCGCGAGGGGGCTGGCTCCACTCCAGGCGCCTTGGGTCCTGACCTCCTGCTGGTGCCGTGTGGGAGCCTCAGGGCTGGCCCCAGCCACTGCCCACAGCCCGGAGGTGGGGTGCTAGGCACTCTGCAGACAGACCTACCCCCGCCGGGACACCTCTACCAGGTGAAGACTGTTTTCCTTCTGAGTCAAGGTGTTGCTGTGCATCCCTGTCTGGCTTTGAACTCAAGCTCCGCCTGCCTCAGTATCCAGAATTCTAGGACTGCAGGTGTGCCCCCCGCCCCCGTGCCTCGCTGTGCGGAGCTGTTTGGGGTCCTGTGGCGGTTGTTGATAAGGAGCTGGGGTCCAGCCTCCAGGCTTGCTGGGCCACTGTGCCGTGCGGCGCTTCGGCCTCTTGTGAGAGGCCACAGGTCCCCCTCCGTGGCAGTGCGGATGGCCACTGTGCCGAGACACGAGCAGAAGCCTGCAGGCAGGGGACGAGGGCTTCCGGCCTCACAGGGCTGCCCTCTCTCTCCTCTGCTCTTCTAGAAGCCGATGGTGCCTGCTCTGAGCGCAGAGGGCCGGCGGTGCCCGTCCACTCCCCGGACAGGGAGGCTCCTCCCGTGCCCAGCCAGCCCTGGAACTGCGCCTCCGCCATCCCCCGCCTCTCCCTGCCCCTCCTCCCGTGCCACGAGGAGGCTCTGGGGCCCTCTCGACCAGAACCCCTGGACGTCAGCTGGACAGGCCCTCGGGCTGGCAGCACCCCTAGTGTGGCCCTCAGAGCCAGCCTGAACCACCTCAATCTGCCCCTGCTGCTGCCGCCGCCCACGCAGTGGCCCCCAATCCCAGGTCCCGATGGGGACGGGGCCCCAGACAAACCTCTCAAGGACCAGGGGATGTCTCGAGTCCCGGGGGGCTTTGAGTGCACCCACTGCCACAGGCCCTACCACACACCCGCCGGCCTAGCCAGGCACCAGCAACTGCACTGCCACCTGCCGGCCGGGCGCCCCTTCACCTGCAGGTACTGTGACAAGGTGTACGCCAGCCTGGGCGCCCTCAAGATGCACATCCGCACCCACACCCTGCCCTGCATCTGCAAGGTCTGCGGCAAAGCCTTCTCCAGGCCCTGGCTGCTCCAGGGCCACGCGCGCACCCACACAGGTGGGTGCCACCGGCCCCCGGTGCGGGGGGGGGGTCGGGAAAGGAGGGGCAGCCTCCGCTGTGGCGCGGCCACACAGACGGCCTTGAACAGCTGACCTGTCCTTCCAGGCCCCGAGGCCAGAGCCTGAACTCAGGCTGTGTGGTGTGAGTGCTCCCTGAAGGCTGGGGGCCTTCCTGCCCCCCATCGCTCCTCTCTGCCTGTCTGCAGGCCCTGCCCCTGCCCCCCATGCCCGTCTGTCTGACCCCTCGGGCGTAGGGTTCACCCTAATGCCTTCATCTTTGCAAATTATACAGAGACCCCATTTCCAAATGAGGCCGCAGGGTAGGACTGGAGTCTGGACAGCTTTCTCTGGGGGTGGGGCAGAACTCCTAAGTCTGGGCCAAGCGTGGGATATACAGGGCCCACCTGCCCCCGTTCCAGGCCCAGAACAGAGGGAAGGGGTGAGAGCCCGGCCTCTGCGGGGCACCGGCGGGCACCTGGTCCGGAGGAGGGCAGAGGAGCTCAGCTGGGGGAAATGGAGTCCGTGGGCACCCGGGAGGCTGCAAGCTGGAACCCAGGCTCCACAGGACTGTGGGCCTAGACATGATCCCCCACAGTCCTCCCCCAACAGCCTCTGGAGGGTGGGGGAGGGGCTCAGCCTCTGGAGGGTGGGGGAGGGGCTCAGCTGCTGGAGGGGGGAGGGGCTCAGCCTCTGGAGGGTGGGGGAGGGGGAGGGGCTCAGCTGCTGGAGGGGGGAGGGGCTCAGCCTCTGGAGGGGGGAGGGGGTCCTCACCAGCAGGTACAGACAGACCTTTCACCTTTGGCTGTGGTCTGTGGCACTGTCCTGGTCGTAGTCGCTCACCTGGCTTTGGCTGTGGTCTGTGGCACTGTCCTGGTCGTAGTCGCTCACCTG
>NW_012270662.1:0-1952 GCF_000151885.1 Dipodomys ordii
TGTGTGTGTGTGTGTGTGTGTGTGTGTGAGTATGTGTGTGTGTATAAATATATCACATTTTCTTGATTCATCTACTGAGGGGCATCTGGGTTGGTTCCATATCTTAGCTATGATAACTAATGCTGCGATAAACATAGTTGTGCTGGTAGCTTTAGTATAGCCTTGTTTGTGATTGTTTGGGTAAATGCCCAAAAGTGGGATTGCTGGGTGATAAGGGAGCTCCATGTGGAGTCTTTTGAGGAACCTCCATACTGCTTTCCAAAGTGGTTGAATAAGTAAGTTTACATTTCCTCCAACATCTGTTGTTATTAGATTTCTTGATTATAGGTATTCTAACTGGGGTCAGGTAGAATCTCAATGTTGTTTTGATTTGCATTTCTTTTATGGTTAGAGAGGTTGAGCATTTCTTCATGTGTCTATTGGCCGTTCTTGTTTCCTCTTCAGAGAAGTTTCTCTTTAAGTCTTTAGCCCACTTATTTATCGGGCGGTTGTTTCTTTGAGGACTTGTTGTTGGGGGATTTAATTTTTTGAGTTCTAAGTATATTTTAGATATGAGACCCTTGTTCATTGTATGGCTAGAGAAGATTTTCTCCCAATCCGTGGGCTTTCGATTGATCTTGCTAGCTATGTCCTTTGCCATGCAGAAGCTCTGCAGTTTCATGCAATCCCATTTGTCCAATCTCTCTTTGATTTGTTGTGTTTCTGGGTCTCTATTAAGAAAATTTCAAGGTCTTCTTTATTGCAACTTTGTGAGACGATAATAACGCTCTTGCCCTATTCTTTCCACTACCTACTTCTAAGACTTAGTTATCTTTAATTTTATAGTGTGAAGGTTAATAACGTTTAAATTCTGTATTTTAATCATGGTTGTTATTTGTGCTGTATCTCTAGATTGATTTTAGAAGGTAAAAGTCAACATAGTGTTTACACTATTGTGATTGTATATTACTACTTCTATGGACAGTTAATATTTGTAGTTATATCTTTTCTGTATTATCATTGGTTTTTCTTAAGAGTTCATAATTATCTTTCATGTCTTTCTTTTTAAATATTGCCAATATCTTAAACCATTTCTATATAAAATATCAAATCATCTTGTTTTTTCCATTGGAAACCTGAGTCCTCCAAACCCCTTTCCTAGTGCACACTGGTGACTATGCAGAGTTCTGCTGTGTTCCTATATCTTAATTTCATTGCTTTCCTGGTTAATTGCTGTTTGTAATTCAAGTCTTTCTAGTGCGTTTACTCTTATGCTTTTCTATATCCTGAGGCAACTTCTCAAGAAAGAATAAGTGGGAATTTAATTTTTATGAGTCTTTATATATCTGTAAATGTTTAGCACTTCATTTGATGTAAAATGAAGAATTCTGCTGTATAGATCTATTTGTACATTTTTAGACTTCTTAAGGGGTGGAGAATGTCCAGCTCATAGGCTGTATAAGGCCAAAGAAATCATTTGGGACAAATGCATAGGCTTCTCATGCTTCTCATTGGCTGTGCCAATGGCCATCTGCCTGTATTGATAATTTTATATGACCTGTAAATTGTTGTAAATTTTTAAATGGTCCTTAACAAAAAAAAGTTCCCTACACCTGCCTTTTGGGATAGCTGTTATGGGTTGCATTATAACCTCATGAGAATGTTTATGACAGTTGTGTGTTGGAAGCAAATTAAAAGTTGAAGAAATCTTTTTATAAAGAACAATTTTTTCCAGTGATATAGTCTTCTCTTTCACATCAAAGAATAGCTTTTACATTTCTTTTTTTTATTGTGAACATACTGTACAGAGGGGTTACAATTACATGGGCAAGATAATGAGTACACTTCTTATCAAGCATTGCAGCCTCCTCCTTTGTTTACCCTTCACATCCCTTCCCAGTCTCCCCTCCCACTCAATCCCCCCCCCCACACCAAAGTTGTAAAGTTCGTTTTTGACATGACAACTTGTACTT
>NW_012270662.1:4757-10783 GCF_000151885.1 Dipodomys ordii
TGGTGCTGTGGCTCAAATGGTAGAGCACTAGCCTTGAGCTGAAGAGCTGAGGGACAGCACCCAGGCCCAGAGTTCAGGCCCCACGACCGGACCCCCCCCCAAAAAAAATAGCACTAATTATGTATAACTTGGATCAGAGTACCATTATTATCTACCTTACGAAATAATTTAACTTTTATTATTAGGCATACACAGTACCCCATGGATGAGGTAGAGGTTATGGTAGATAGATGAACAAATTAAATATTTAGATATTTATACAAAGAAAACCTCCAATAGAATTCCCTGAGAAGGGAGAACAAAGAATTCAACACGGCCTTGAGTTTCCTAGATCTAAGATAATTCTGTTTATAAGGAACTATGTATTTTAAGAGGTTTATTTTTTTCTTTGTCATAATCTATACAAGTTATGGCTAATAATATAGTATGTACTGACATCATAATATAATCTCTAGAACTTTTATCTCTCCTGTTGATTCCATCTCATAATTTTTATTTACTCTTCATCTCTACCATCCACAATTTCTTAGCTCTGCCCTAAGATGATGGTTCCTATTACCCCAAAATTTTATTATTAAAAATATTTAAAAATTTAAATATACAAAATCCTTTGATCAGAGACCAGTGTTACCTTTGCCAGAACTCAGCAGGAATAATAGTTTTTCTGGTATAATGACAATTCTTAAATAAAATTCTAGAATTCTAATGTATTAAAGAAGTTTAAGAAAAAAATTATCACCATTTCTCCTTTACAAGTCAATACTGAATGAATAAAACATTTTATTGTTTTATTATTTTATTAGTTTTGAATCAGTTGGTGAGAATATAGTGAGAGGTTTGGGTATTGGCTGTTGGTAGCCTGCATATAAATCTCTTTAAATTTTAAAAGGAACTTAAGTATTACACTCCTAGCACATGTAATTTCTTCTACTCCATGGCTCATTGAGGGGGAGGAGAATTATAATCTTGGCTGTAGATTTTTTTGTTGCTGTGGTGACAACAGGTTTTATGTTATTTTCTTTTTAATCTATATTTAAAGTATATATTTCTAACCTAAGGTTTAAATTGAGATTTCACTATCTATAGGTTTTTCAGTATTGACAATTTAAGGCCTGTTTTCTAAATTCTTTTAACACTTTATCATTTTTATCCCCCAATGAAGTAAACAAGAATTCTGGCCATTTTAATAACAAAATAGTATAAAAGGTTCTATAGCATCTTTTAGGATACATATAGGTCAGTAATGGATGAGGATTTTGAAGAGTATATAGAAACTTTTGGCAAAACGTTCTATGACCTTAAACACTCAGATTGAACTGATACTTTATTGCCACAGTGTGTTAAAGTGTATAGATGGCTGGAGTTGTGGCTCAAATGGTAGAGCCCTTGCCTAGGAAATGTGAAAATCTATGTTTAAACTCCAGTACTGCCAAAACTTTCTAGGCTGTTTGAAAGCATCAAGGAAATCACTATGTTTTTAACTTTTATATTTAACTGATTATTTGAAGATATTGTTTTCTTAGGTTATCTCTCTAAAAATCATGAAATAAAAATTATATGTGCTGCTGGGTCTGGTAGTGACAGCTATAATCTCAGCACTCAAAAGGCTGGGAAGGTGGCTCAGTGGTAGAGCACTTGCCTTGCATGCCTGAGGCCCTGGGTTCGATTCCTCAGCACAACATAAGCAAAAAGAAAAAAGCCGGAAGTGGCGCTGTGGCTCAAGTGGTAGAGTGCTAGCCTTGAGCTGAAGAGCTGAGAGACAGCGCCCAGGCCCAGAGTTCAGGCCCTATAACCGGACCCCCCCCCCAAAAAAAGGCTGAGACAGGGAAGGATTTCAAGTTAAAGACCAGTCTAGGTTACACAGTGAGATCCTGCCTCAAGAAAAAAATTATGGGCATTTTCACTAAATAAAACTCAATATGTGAATTGTGTTGTTTATAATAATGAGTGAAGTCTGTGACATGGAATATTACTTTTACATGGATTTTATGATTAAATTGTAAGTAAATTACATATCTTTAGCATTAGTGTCAAATTGGCATAGCCTAATTAGTATTTTAGTCTGCTAGCAGTTTTGATTTCTTACATTAATGGATGAGCAGAGCAGTAAGGTGATTGATGTATTTGTTAAACTATATAGATTTGAGTCTAATGGCTTATATTTAATCCCCCTTTTGTATGTATCAGAATTGAGTATTTAAATAATTTGTGGATAAAGAAGTCTTTTTGATTAAATTTAGTATAAACAAAACCTTTAAACTTAATACTGTACTTTTTTAGCTTTTTTTAAAATGGAACAGAAAGCCAAGATAAAGGCTTTTTTTTAACAAAGAGAGGAAAAATAACCAAAGGTTTGAGACAATTAAAATTTGTGCTCATAGTTTTGAATATTATCTTTAAGTTTTTCCCATTTTTGGTGTTTTTTTTTTTTAGCAAAATCCATCTCTTTTATGAAGAATGCAGTTACTTCTTTTTTCTGGCACAAAAAAATAGGGTAACCTGATCTGAGTCTGACAGAGTGTGTCGTTCATTTAAGTGCTTCCATCTGTTGCCTGCTGTTCCCCTTATTTATGACCCCTCTATGTTTCTCTCTTTCCCTTTTCTTTTCCCGTTACTTTTTCCTTTTTTTCTCTCTTTCTATTTTCCTATCTCCTCTTTCTTGTCTTCTCTCTTCTCTTCTGTTCTCTTCTGTTCTCTTCTCTTCCCTTCTCTTCTCTCTCCTCTCTCCCCCTCTCTCTTTCCCTCTCTTTTCCCTTAGCCCCTCTGAGGAAGGCAAAGTTTGTTGAGAGCCCACGAATTCCAGAATCCGAGCTTGGCTCCCCAACTCTCACTTCAGCTCAGAAACTGGACGTGGATGCATACTGCCCTGGTAAGCATGCATGCAAAGTGTCTGCTTTGAAAGAGGGAGGATTGGATCAGGCCCATCCAGCAGAGCAATGATTTTCATATATACTACATATAAAAACATATTTGTCCTTGCAAATGATCACATACTGTCCTTAAAGAACAATTTTTTTACTGAATGTCCTGTTTTTTATTGATAATGCAAGCATTAAAAACAATTTCAAAGATAATTTTCAAGAGAATTAAAATAATCTTGGCAGATATTGTTGGATTATTTCTATGATTTGAAATAATTAAAGAAATTTTGTTGTAGCTACATGCAGACAGAAACATGGAAGATACAAATAAGAATATTTATTCAATACTGGAGCCTTCGCATATGACCTATTATACCTAATTCGTAATGGAACTTTTTATAGCTGCAAAAATACTTGTGATACATTAGATACATTAAACTTAAATTGGGAAAGAAATAGATTCTTGAGATGGACTGCTTTTGGACATTTAGTTTTAGAAATACCTTTTCTCATGAATGGCCTGTAAACACATGTAGGACTTCACTAAAACCCTTCTTGTGTGGGAGCCAAAGACAGACTCATTATCAGTGCTTAGATTCTTTCAGACTTTAATGAGTTGCCTGGCAACATCTTTTACACTGTTTCTCGAATGAGTCTATAGAGCTCTGTTAGAAATGTTCACAGCTCTGGTTGAATATACAGATCAGAACATTAGTGAACGAGCAACCTTAAAAGACTTGGTTTCAGGTCTTTTATTTATTCCTGCTCTTGAAACTGTTAAACACTGTTAATGTACCCAATATACATTTGCAACATTTGGGGTCAGTAGAATAAAATGATTTCTAGTTTTAAGAAGATACCAATAGCCTAGTAATACCAGGATAAGATATCTCTGAAGCCAGATAAGATTTGTTAAAACAGCAAAACAAATAAAACAATGGGCAAAAACTTGGACCAAACTAGTAAAATGAAAAACATTTGATTTTATCAATCAATTCTTAATATCAAAAAACCTTGGGATTTCACTCTCAGGGTTTTAAGCCTTAGACTTCAGCCACTGTTATAGATGACAATTCTTTTCTTAATCAGTACTGGTTTTGTATTAGGGACTAGCTTTTCTGTTTCTAAAAAAAACAAAAACTTTTTTATGTAATATTGTAACACACAGAATCTTTTTCATGTTTTGAGGTATAGCTATACTTCTCACATAATGAGATATTGTGCTTTATATTTCTTCATGCAAATTTTAATGTTATGAAGTAAAATCAATGTACTAATTTCCTGTGAGGTTGATGTTCTTCCACCCTCTTCTCTCCCTCTTTCTCTCCCTCTCTGTCCTTTTTCCTTTTTTCTCCTTCCCTTTCCACCCCCTTCCACATACAGTAAGCACTCTCTCAATGAACTATACGCCAGGAGCCTCTTTTCAGATTTGCAAGTCAGAATGACTATAAGTGAAGCCTGATTATATCACATTTTTAGTGCTTATGTAACATCCTTAATCTAATGTGGCTATTGTTATTGTCAAGAAACAAAGTAGTGCTGCTTTTGAATGTCTGAACTGAAACAATAAAGACAGTCTTATCAATATGATTATTTATGCATATTTCTATGAACATGAATTCTTTGCTAAGATATTTAAAAAGCTAGGAAGAAACTAAAACACTGTGCCAAAATGTTAATTGCCACATCTTTTCTTTCCTTATCTGAAACAAATTTAAAACAGAAACTTCATGCTGGTTTGCTCTTTTATAATACAGCTTTAATCCCTCTTAAAATAAGTTTCTTCTAAGATAGAGTGATAACCTGAGGGTTGAAACTTATCTCATAGTATCAAAATTTCACAATAAGCAAATGAATAAGCTCATAAAATAAACAGTTGGAAGTTAGAAAAGGATATCTTAAAGTATGGTGCTTTAGCATGCTATATTTTGAACCAAGTAAATTTGGAAGGTTTTAGAAGCAGCCTCAGAAGTAAAACCTTTCTACCTACCTACCCACCCCTCAATCTTCTCTGTCTTTCTCTCCTAAAGTGAGTTCAGGGAGGAGCTTTCTCTGAAGTTCCATTATTAGACTAAATTGTAGATTCTCCAAAAATGGAATTCAGTTGTCATGTGTTCTCACTCACTATAATCTCATCAACAAGGGAAGATTAATTGTGTCACAGGAAAAGAGACAGAAGGTTGATGCTGTGCCCAGACAGATTTTTTTTCACAGACTATCACTTATTCTTCTGAGGGCCTGTTCATCTTTTCCAAAAATCATTTGCTCTCCTCTAAATTGCCTACTCCTCTTCTGCCATCCTCTGTAAAGAAGGTATATAAACATCTATCTCTCACTGGTATTTGGGTATTTGCTCTTTTTTCCTATGATGCCCACCAAGCGTGTAATAAGTTTGGCTATCGTTTTTCCTATTATCCTGTCTACTGTTGCTTTATTTAATAGACACTTCACAGTTATAAAAAAAGTTCAACTCCTGTAAAACAAATTTTAGTCTATACTTTTTAAAATTTATATAAGACATACTAACAGAATAATGGACAAATTTATTATATATTCATACATGATAGTGCAGTGAGAGGTAGTTTTCTGATATCATCTTGTCTATCTGATTATCTTCAAGTTTAGACACTGTATATTACAAGAAACAACTGTAAAGGTAAAACAGTGGCTCTCAAATTACCAGGAGGACTTGTCCAAATGCATATTACTGGGCCTCCTCCCAGAATCTCTGTCAGTAGTATTAAAGTGGGTCAAAGATGTTCCATTTCCTGACAAATTCCAGATGATGCTGAAGCTGCTGGTAGAGGTTCCATACTTTGAGGACGTGTGTGTGTGTGTGTGTATGTGTGTGTGAGTGGACGTGTGTGTGTGTGTGTGTGTGTGTGTGTGTGTGTCTCCTGGGGCTTGAACTCAGGGCATGGGTGCTGACCCTAAGTATTTTTGCTCAAGGCTAGTCCTTTTTTTTTTTTTTTTGTCGGTCTTGGGGCTTGAACTCTGGGCCTGGGCACTGTCCCTCAGCTCTTCAACTCAAGGCAAGCGCTCTACCACTTGAGCTACAGCGCCACTTCCTGTTTTCTGGTGGTTTATTGGAGATAGGAGTCTCATGGTCTTTCCTGCCCGGGCTGGCTTTGAACCTCGATCCTCAGATCTCAGCCTCCTGAGTAG
>NW_012270663.1:0-4682 GCF_000151885.1 Dipodomys ordii
GCTGTGGCTCAAGTGGTAGAGTGCTAGCCTTGAGCTGAAGAGCTGAGGGACAGCGCCCAGGCCCAGAGTTCAGGCCCCACAACCGGACCCAAATAAAAAAAATGAAAAAAAAAAAAACCACAACACTTAATGGGGTTGGAAAATAAAACAATGCTTTGGTAATTTTCTCTGCCTCCCCCCTGCCCCCCTCTCTTTCTCTTTCGTAGTGACCAGGAATGGAAGCTATTAAGAACCTATTAAAAAATCTTAATACATTCATGCCAGAAATCTCTTCTGTTCTAGCCAATAAATTCTTCTTAATGCTATACTCCAAATGAATGAGAATTGTTCACAATTTAGAAGCCTCTGGATAATTTCCATCATGAATATTTGGATGTTTTTATAAGCAGTGTATTTTCCTGTGGAATGTTTAGCAAATGTGGGTGAAAAAGATAATGAATGTTAAGTTGTGAGTAGAGATGGCTAAGGTCACCATACAAACAATGAATAAAGAGCATTTAGATACTTAAAGTATGCAAAGAGGAGTACTTTGAATCCCACGTCTTCATGTTTACCTGCACAAATATTCCTCCTTGACTTTCATCTTACAATAATTTTAGCAGATTTTCCTTTTTATTAGGCTATGAATAAAAGACTTCATATATATATATATCTTGATTATAGATATATGTATACATGTAAAATCAAGTTCTTCATTGTTGTTTGGTGGCACTGGGATTTGAGTTTAAGGCCTTGTGCTTCCTAGGCAAGCAGACATTCTATCACTTGAGCCATCCTTCCTGGGCAGTGTGGGCTGTGATCCTCTTGCTTATGTTTCCATGCTATACTAGAGATGACTAATGCACATCACCACCATGCCCAGACATGGTTCAGATGGAATCTCACATACTTTATTTATTTATTTTTGCCTGAACTGCCCTCAACTGTAGATGCCCCAATCTTGACCTCCCAATAGCTAGGATAACAGGCTGAGTCATTATGCCTGGCTTACCTTCTCAACCTTTTTTTTTGGCAGTACTGGGGGTTGAACTCAGAACCTCACATTTGCTCTGCTTACATGCTCAACTGGCGCTCTCCCAGCTGTGCTGTTCTTCTAGCAAGGCTTTTTCCTGGTTCTTTTGTAGATGGAGTCTCCTGAAATTTCCCGTCTGGGCTGGCTTGAAACCACAACCTTTTGGCTCTCAGCTGCCTTATTATAGGCATGGGCACCCAGCGTCTAGTTTCCCATCACCACTTTGAAGAAAAGTAGTAAATTTGCAGTTTTCATGCTGCCTTGAAGCATCTAACTTAACAGAGGCTCCAGCGAATAAAGCTGCCAGGCCAGTGGTTGTGAGTTGAGGAGGATTAGCCATGGAGGTGGAATGTTTAAATGACACTCTGCAGGAAGCCTCCTTCGGATTCTTAGAAGCTGAGAGTGCCGTCCTCACGTTGGACTCATAGTTAAGCTGAGTCACCTATCCATCTCATTTATACTACAGTTTTTAAATCTAAGTTTCTAGAAATAGAGTTGCCAGTTTAAAGCAAAGCATTTGATACATGGAGTTGAATGAAGGCCGCCCTCACGTGGCTGCATTACTGTGGACTCAGCACTGTCCTCACTGTCTTTTCTTTTTGTCGGTCATGGGGTCTGAACTCTGGGCCTAGGCACTGTCCCTCAGCTCTATCAGCTCAAGGCTAGCACTCTATCAGTTGAGCCACAGTGCCACTTCTGGCTTCTTCTGCTTATGTAGTACTGAGGAATCGAACCCAGGACCTCATGCATGCAAGGCAAGCACTCGACCACGGAGCCACCTTCCCACCCTCTCACCGTCTTTTCTAAAACCTGTCACAGAAAACACCGCTCTTGGTTTTCTTCAGTCCTCCTCTTCACAAGTCCACTCTGCATTTCCTTAATATCATCTGACTTTCTCTTCTTCGTGGCTTACAGTTAGCATAGTTCTGTAGCTCATCTGTTCAATCATCTAGCTCCCTAACTTGCTCCTTAGGAATTAAACCTCAAGTGGACTGTTTCTCCATTGAGCATTAACGCCCACGAGGCATGGAATTTTTTTGGGAGAGGGCATATTGTCCAACATGCAGTAGACACTGAGGCATGAACACCTGAACAGTGATTTAATTACAATGTGAGTTCTTGTCTTCTTGAGGCCCCTCCAAATTGCTTCAGTTTGGAGACTGCTAGGAAGTGATTTCCCTTAGTGGCTGTAAGTCTAGAGCTCTGTGAGCATGGAATGGCTTTGAGTTTCACAACATGGCTTTCAGACATTAGTTTCACACATAATGCTCATCTTCTTTTTTCCTTGAATATATACTGCCATTGTCATACTAGATGAAGTGAGGTTTTACTCAACAAAAGCACTCTAGGTATGGCATAAGTTTAGAAATTGATTTGTCCTGTTACTGCTCCATAAAAATGATATATTATTTAATAATCTATTCCAACAACTATCTTCCTGTGCAAAGTAAAAAAATCATTATTTCAGAATTCTGGGCAATGATCACAACTACCATTAAACAAATGAATTGTTCCCATTTTCAGTCACATGCCTCATTAAAAGAATAATTAAAGAAAAAGGGCTTCATGACAGGCCCATTTCTTACAGGCTCATGTTACATTTTAGAAAGTATTATGAACAGTGTCTTTTGAAGTAAGCCCAATGGATTTCTTTCCTGTTTCTATTCATTCTTATGCAGCTCTTTCCTAGCCCACTGGGACCATGAGTCAGCTGTTTGCTTTCTAAGATACTTCTACTTCTTTCTACTTTCTAAGATATTTCTATGGGAGCTCACCTACCTGCCTGTTACAGCCTGGCTGCTACCCTACAGGAAAGTAGAAGTGTAGTCCTTGCTGTACCCATAATTAAGAATACCTGATAGGGTTATTGACACTGCAACTCTGAGATTGTCTTTCTCACTAAGAACCCAACTTGTGGTCTCATAATTTTAGGAGAAACCACAGTATCTCAACTAGATGTGATGACCAGAAATCTGAGTGGGAGAAAGTAAAACACTCTCCTGGTGAATTATAATAATAAATCTCTCTCATTATTTCATCATCATTTCTCCTGAGTTGTAAAACCTAATGGACAAATGAAGACAGTAACAACATTTCCAGAGTCTTCCAAAGAATATTATAATGTGGACAATCTCAGAAAAAATATTGTTTTTGGTTAGTCATGGGACTTGAACTCTGGGCCTGGGCACTATCCCTCAGCTTTTCAGCTCAAGGCAATTGCTCTACCACTTAAGCCACAGTGCCACGTCCAGTTTTCTGGCGGTTAATTGGAGATAAGAGTCTCACAGACTTTCCTGCCTGGGCTGGCTTTGAATCATGATCCTCACGTCTCAGCCACCTGAGTAGCTAGGATTACAGACATGAGCCACTGGCACACCCAGCTTGCAATCTCAGAAAATTTATATTAATAAAATAACTAATAGCTGACATGCCAATAAATACTAATATACTATAACACCATCATATTTATACCAAGAATATATAGCAGAAAACACTGATACTAAATAACATTTACACTAAAAACAATTTTTTCTAATGTATTTTTTTGGGGGGGTCCGGTCATGGGGCCTGAACTCTGGGCCTGGGCGCTGTCCCTCAGCTCTTCAGCTCAGGGCTAGCGCTCTACCACTTGAGCCACAGCACCACTTCCGGCTTTTTTCTTTTTGCTTATGTGGTGCTGAGGAATAGAACCCAGGGCCTCAGGCATGCAAGGCAAGCGCTCTAACACTGAGCCACCTTCCCAGCCCTTTTTTCTAATATTCTAAGGGCCAGTAATACTAGAACTACCATGTCTGCGTAAAAGAAGGCCACCTTGTTTTCACGAGCTGGTGACTGCACCAGTAACAAGGGAAGCTCATTATCAACCAAAAAAGGTTCAAGGAAATTATGTCGAAAGTGACATAGTTATAAAGAACTTTAGCTGGACTCTTAGGTTTTGTTTGTTTTCTTTTTTTGAAATCAAAGACATACAAAACCCTGACATTATTCTGGTGAGAAGTAAAAGTCTGTTTTATCTGGGCAATTTACAGAGTGTTTGGACAAACTGAACAGAAGGCAAACAATCACTTTTGCTTCTTCTTCTTAAAAACAGACTGAATTTTCCAAGATTAGTTTATACTTATAATGGAAAAAAAAATCCTACATTCTGTCTTTGCATTATTGTAACATGTGGCAGTGAGAAATTCATAAGTATTTGTTAAAAGAATGGTGACCTAGAGTTGTCAACTTCTTAACACATTTAATTTCTTTTTTGTCAGATTCTTAAATTTATACGTTTTATAACCTAAGGTGAACAAAATGTTCTTTCTTCAAACTTCTCCTGTCTGTATTCATATGGACTTTGGCCTTTGAGGCCTTTCACTAGGTAACACAATTAGATATTTTACTTTCGTTAACAAAAACACTTCCCTAGCCAGGCACCAGTGGCTCACGCCTGTAATCCTAGCTATTTAGAGACGAAGATCTGAGAATCATGGTTCAAAGCATGCCCAGGCTTATTTTTTTTTTTTTTTTGGCCCGGTCGTGGGGCCTGAACTCTGGGCCTGGGCGCTGTCCCTCAGCTCTTCAGCTCAAAGCTAGCCCTCTTCCACTTGAGCCACAGCGCCACTTCCGGCTTTTTTCTTTTTGCTTATGTGGTGCTGAGGAATCGAACCCAGGGCCTTGAGCATGC
>NW_012270663.1:4732-7196 GCF_000151885.1 Dipodomys ordii
ACACACACACACACACACACACACACACACACACACACACACACACCCTTTACACCCTTAGGGGACTTTAATAGTGTACTGGTGCCATCTAGTGGTTTTGTTTAAGACTCATATGTAAACAGTATCCTAGATAGGCTCTTTTTGCAACATTTGGCATAAACAGTATATAATCCCATTTCGCACAGCAAGATTCCATATCAAGTGGATCCTGTCTACTTCTGGGTGGGCATTGAAGGAGTTTGTAAGGAACATCTGAGTGCGGTCTCGGTAGTAGAGTTCCAAGCTGTGAATTCAGCCCATAATACTGCTATGTACACATGACCAGATAAGATGATGTTAAGCGAAATGAACCCCAAGATAGGGATACAAGTGGTTTTTTCTTGCTTGATATTGTTTCTAATGTATTTATAAGGTACCACGCGTTTTTTTTTGTTGTTGCTTTGTATGTTCCTCCCCCGTGGTATAACCCCTGTTTTCACTGTATTTGATGTCAGTATAATTTGGGGAGGGGAAGGGAAAAAAACAAAATGTTTAAATAGGGATATAGTTGGACCTATTGTAAAAATGAGATGTACAAGATACTGCTGAACAATGAACTTTACAATTTAGGTGGCGGGGATGGGGGTGGGGAGTATAGTTGTGGAAGTTGGAAGGAAGGGATGATAGGGGAAAAACAAAGGAGGAGGCATCAATGCTTGATAAAAAATGTACTCATTATCTTGCTCATGTAACTGTAACCCCTCTGTACAGTATTTTCACAATAAAAAACTTATAAAAATAATCATCTTTAACTGTATTTAAATTGCAAACATAAATGAAAATTAATCTAGACCATATTAAGGACATTTCTAATTTGCTACTGCTTCATTTTGGAATTGTTTGTGCAGATGAGCTTTACAAACTTTATTGTGCCTCTGTTTACCTTTCTAACATTCTGCATGATATGATATTTAGAAACCTCATTCAAGTTACAAGAATATGAAATACTAATACACATTCATCACAAAGAACTAAAATTGTTAACATTCTGTCTTTGGTACTCAAATGTACATGTATATGTATATATAAATACATGTATATCAGGTATAAATGAATCTGTATGCATAGCATAAATAGATACAATACCTGTTAACTTGCAAGGACATAGGATATAAATTTAGTCATTACCAAGAGGTTACACAGAATCCAGGTTCTAACTGGCTGTCCTCTCTCTCCAGTACACAATCTGAGCTCCGCACAGGAGGAGGTGGACTTTCTCCACCGGGTATGACAATAGGTTTTTATAGAAGAGCCTGGTGACAACTGTGAGGCCAGAACCTTGCCTGCAGGGTGGCTCTCTTTCCTTTTGTGAGGAGAAATGTATCATAATGGACAAATAGCATTGGCAAAGGCAAGTGTAGCCTTTGTGCAGGCAAACGGCTGGACAAAGAAGGCTGATCTTACAAAAGCTTGTGTTGGAAGAGCTCATACTGAGAAAAGTGAGGGCCACGAGGCCACGTAAGGCCCACAGCTCTGCCAAGCGGTCAGGGACCAGAGTGAGGGCTGACTGGCCCAGGGCACTGCACAGCAGGAACTGGTTCTTCCCCAGGCTTCTGAGTGCTCTTCTCATACTCAGTGCTTGTCTCCGCTCTTCCCCACTTCCCTTTCTGCTTCTCTTAGAGCCTGGGGAGGATTTCAGCTGAAACCTGTTATTTCAGTAAACATCTCCACTGAAATGACTTCCGCTGCCCCGGGGAACCGGAAGCATGCAAAGACATTGGGCTTCTTCTGCGCAGGGCTGGCTTCAGGACTGCCCTGAGAAGGAAACTGGATGTACAAGCGTATTTAACCCACACCGGTGATTTCACCAGGACTGTCCACCTGGCTTTGTTCCATAGGCTTGTTCTTTCCCTTAGGTATACGAGGAGCTGTAAGCTTAGTGCCATGGCTTCATCTGCAGATATTGGATGAGAGAGTGGCCATAGTTGAGAGGCAGAGGATAGAGTGTGAGCAAAGCAGCCATCATTCACTTAGGCTGAACCCTGTCTCGTCAGAACACAGGCAGAGAAGCAGACCAGTAATCATGAACCAACATAGCTGCACAAATCCATAAAATCCAGAAACAGAATCAGTGGGACAAAACAGCAAAGAACAAAAGAAGGACTTTTCAGTTAAGAGTGAAGAAAACGCCGGGCGCCGGTGGCTCACACTTGCAATCCTAGCTATTCAGGAGGTGGAGATCTGGGGATTATGGTTGGAATCCAACCCCAGGCAGAAAAGTTCCTGTGAGACTCTTATCTCCAATAAACTACTCAGAAAAAGCCAGAATTGGTGCTGTGGCTCAAGTGTGCTATCCTTGAGCAAAAGAAACATAGAGATAGTGCCTAGGTCCAGCAAAAAGAAGAAGAAGAAGAAGAAGAAGAAGAAGAAGAAGAAGAAGAAGAAGAAGAAGAAGAAGAAGAAGAAGAAGAAGAAGAAGAAGAAG
>NW_012270664.1:0-1273 GCF_000151885.1 Dipodomys ordii
AATAAATAAATAAATAAATAAAAATGAATTAAAACACCCTTTGGTTTTAATTGATGAGTCCTAACCTGTGACTCTGATATTTTTAGATAAGCACTACTTACTGTTGTATATTGCCTGCCAAGTACTGAATCATGTGCTTTAATTCTCTGTAAAGTAGCAAGAAGACTATTTTCTTATGAAAGCTGAGTTCAAAGGCTGAATGATTAAATAGGCAGTCACAATCAGCCCCACCCTGACAGTAAACCCAAGGCATGTGGACTGAGGACAGACAGCCCAAGGATCCACTACAAAAGAAACCCGGAAAAGCCCCAACCCTTACACTTGTCACATTATAAAGTTCTAAGTCAGTAGTGTCCAGAAGAGGGTGTGAGCTAAATATGTCACAGCTTCCTAGCTGTAAGCAAAAAAGCCAAGTAAAAACGAGAAGCCATAAGTTCAAGCCCAAGTACTAAAACCAAAAAAAAGGGAGAGAAATTATATGACAGGGTATATGTAAGTTATATTCAAATAATCTATCATTGTAAACAGGTGCCCGTGGCTCAACCTGTAATCCTAGCTGCTCAGGAAGCTGAGATCTAAGTAAGAATCATGGTTCAAAGCCAGCCCAGACAGGAAAGTCTGTGAGACTCTTATCTCCAATTAACTACTAGAAAACCAGAGTGGTACTGTGGCTCAAAGTGGTAGAGTGCTAGACTTAAGCAAAAAGAACTCAGGGACAGCACCCAGTAAAATATATAAATACAAATACATTCAGAGACTTATACATAACATATACTCTGTGAGGAGTCCTGGAATCAGTCTCCCCACAGAAAAAGAAGGATTACATATGTTCAAAAAAAAACATGAAGGCTTGGGCTGGCAAGGTGGTTCAGTGGTAGAGTGCTTGCCTTGCATGCATGAGGCCCTGGATTTGATTCTTCAGTACCACATAAGCAGAAAAAGCCAGAAGTGGTGCCGTGGCTCAAGTGGTAGAGTGCTAGCCTTGAGCTGAAGAGCTGAGGGGCAGCGCCCAGGGCCAGGGTTCAGGCCGACCAAAAAAAAAAAAAAATGAAGGCAGGTAGAGAGTGAGGATAAATGCAGGAGGAAATGTACATGGGCGGAATCCAATAAGATGGAGACTTGACTGTGAGGTTGGGGCATGAGTTTACCTAAGTAAAACAGGAAGCCATATGAAGCTTTATGGAGGGGGGGGGGAATGTTATTTAAGTTCAAAGTTCACGGGACTGAGGGTGTGGCTTAGTGGTGGAGTGCTTGCCTAGCATGCATGAAGCCC
>NW_012270664.1:3133-4287 GCF_000151885.1 Dipodomys ordii
CCCAAAAAAAAAAAAAGATAAAAAAACTTTGAGTTAAATGCAAAGCCTCTCAAATATTACATCTCAAAAAGGAATAAAATGAGATATAAAAAAAGCTCCTTTGGAGAAGCAAACTTGTATACCTAGTGATGACAGAATTTTATGAATATTATCATTCATAAGTTTAAGACCAGTATGGACTACATAACAAGATCCTGACTCAAAGGAAAAAGTAATATTTATAGGTAACAAAATTAATAAGGTTCTCAAGTTTCATGCTGGATACATGTAAAACAATCCATTTATATAAAAGACTGGGATTAACCATTATTCTGATTTCTAATAATATACTATGCTAATAAGTCAGTAGACTCATATAGGTGAATCCCGATATTTACCTATAAAGTCAAAGCAATCCAAAAACAAACTCAACTTGAAGCAATTCAAAACATTATTGTAAATTTATATAAAATATAGGTAGACAAGAATAATTAAGTGTTAAGAAAAATAAAGTGCATTTGTTCCACGTACTATTAAGATGTAATAAGATTCCACCATTAAGCCAGGTGCTGGTGGCTCACACCTGTAATCCTAGCTACTCCAGGAGGCTGAGATCTGAGGATCACAGTTCAAAGCCAGCCTCAGCCGGAAAGTCCATGAGACTCTTAATCTTCAATTAATCACCAGAAAACTGGAAGTGGTGCTATGGCTCAACTGTTAGAGCACTTACCTTGAGCTAAAGAGCTGAGGGACAGCACCTAGGCCCAGAGTTCAAACCCCATGACCAACAAAAAAAAAAGTCTGGGAAGAGAACCATTCATAAACAGATGTTCAATCAGGAAAAAAGTGTACTGGTGTACTATTGGACATCTGAGCATGCATGTGGGAAAAAGAAGCAAGACTTAACCATACACTATGAACAGAAATCAATTCCAGAAAAGTAATAAAAGAGAGGCAGGGCACAGATGGCTCACATCTGTAATCCTAGCCACTCAGGAAGCTGTGATCTGAGGATCATGGATCAAAGCCAGACCAGGCAGGAAAGTCCCTGAGACTTTTGTTTTCAATTAACTACCAGAATACTGGAAATGGCACTGTGACTCAAAGTGGTAGAGCACTAGATGTGAGCTAAAGAGCTCAGGGACAGGGCTCAGGGCCTGAGTTAAAGCCCCATG
>NW_012270665.1:0-1889 GCF_000151885.1 Dipodomys ordii
GAAGTTTGGTATTGATATTCCTCCAGCACTGTTCTTTCTGTTGAGGTGCGTTTTTCCTATTTGGGGTCTTTTATTGTTCCATATGAATTTTTGGATTGCCTCTTCTATTTCCTTGAAGAATGAGCTTGGAATTTTGATGGGTATCACATTGAATTTGTAGATAGCCTTGGGAAGTATTGCCATTTTCACTATGTTAGTCTTTCCAATCCAGGAGCATGGGAGTTTTTGGCATTTTCTAAGTTCTGTTTTGATTTCCTTTTTCAAGTTTTTAAAGTTTTCATCATAGAGGTTCTTCACCTCTTCGGTTAAGTTAAATCCTAGGTATTTTATTTTTTGTGGGGCTATTACGAATGGAGTTGTTTCCTTATTTCTGTAAACTTTGTAAAATATGTTTTTTATTGTAAAAATACTGTACATAAGGGTTAAAAGTAATGAGTACATTTCCTATCAAGCATTGTTACTTCCTCCTTTGTTTTTCTTCTGCCATCCCTTTCCTCCCACCTCCAAAGCAGTATGGAGGTTCCTCAAAAGACTCCACATAGAGCTTCCCCATGACCCAGCAATCCCACTTTTGGGCATTTGCCCAAAGGATCACAAACAAGGCCATACTAAAGCTACTAGCACATCTTTTTTTTATCACAGCATTATTCACTATAGCTAAGATATGGGTCTAACCCAGATGCCCTTCTGTAGATGAATGGAGCAAGAAAATGTGATTCACACACACATACACACACACACACACACACACACACATTCACACAAAATGGAATTCTATGCCTCCCTCAGAAAGGATGACTCTACCGCATTTGTTAGGAAATGAAAAGACATGGAAAAAATTATATTAAGTGAAGCAATCAGGCCCAAAGAAACATAGGTCCCATGGTTTCCCTTATGTGCAATAACTAGTATATGTCTAGGACAAGCAGAAAAGTTCAAAACCTATGTACATATGAATATATAAGATGATGCTGAGCAAAATGAACCCCAAGATAGGGACACAAGAAGTTTTTTTTATCTTTGTTGCTGTTGATTTTAAAATACTTACATTGTACTATGTGATTTTTTGTTTCTCTTGTATGTTCTTCCTCCATATACAACCCCTATTTTCACTGTATTTGATTCCGGTGCCCTGCATCTGGTATATACACTTTTCTAATTTAGGGAGGGAAAGGGAAATAACAAACTGCTGCAACAAGGATACAGGTTGACCCATTGTTAACAATGAGATGCTGAAAGATGAACTTTACAACTTTGTGAGAGAGGGATGAGTTGTGGAAAGAAAGGATGGTTGGGGAACAACAAAGGAGGGGGAACAACAAAGTGGGGAAAGAAAGGATGGTAGGGGAACAACAAAGGAGGGGGTAACAGTGCACGATAGGAAATGTACTTATTACCTTACTCATATAACTGTAACCCTCTGTACAGTATCTTTACAATAAAAAAATATAAAGAAATGTACTCACTACTTTTGTAAGCCCTCTGTATATCACCTTGACAACAAAATTAAATTAAAAAAAGAGAAAAGAAAGTGTGGCATACCCACATAGTAGAATACTGTCCAATCATAAAGAAGAATAAAATTCTGCTACTTATCCTTACATGAGTATGTTTGGAAGACATGTTAAGTGAAGTAAGTCAGGTACAGAAAGACAAATATTTCACATTCTCACTTCCATGGGGAAACTAAAAAGTTTATTACAAAGAAGTAAAGAATAGAAATGTTATTATTAAAGCCTGGTCTGAATAGGGGAGGAAAGGAAGATGAGATGGAAGTTTATGAGTATATGGGTATGGTTTGATATGAGAAATGGCTTTTAAATACAGTTGGATAATTATGATAGGTAACAATTAGCTAGTTAAGGGCTGGGAAGGTGGCTCAGTGGTAG
>NW_012270665.1:4969-7268 GCF_000151885.1 Dipodomys ordii
ATAATGTGATGTTAGGAAAATGAACCCTTAGATATGTATTTTAATGTTTTTTCTTTCATGCATGTGTTTCTAATGCAATTATAAGATTATTTCTTTGTTGCTTTGTATGTCCCTCCCCCACAATATAACCCCTGCTTTCACTGTATTTGATGTCGGTTTACTTTGTGGAGGAGATGGGGAAAAACAAGTCGTTTAAGGATACAGGTGGACCTGTTGCAACAATGAGAAGTACAAGTTGTCATGTCAAAACGAACTTTACAATGTTGGTGTGGGGGGGGGAGGGGGAGGCTGGGAAGGGATGTGAAGAGTAAACAAAGGAGGAGGCTGCAATGCTTGATAAGAAATGTACACATTATCTTGCCCATGTAATTGTAACCCCTCTGTACAGTATGTTCACAAAAAATAAAAATAAAAATTAAAAAATATATGTCCCTAAGAGCATCTGTCAAGGATACATTTCCTTCAGCTAGGTTCCACCCACTTCCTAAATTCCTATCACAACCCATCAAATTATGAACCCATGGATGGATGATTCCACTGGTAAGGTCAGAGCTCTCACAATCCAGCAAGGTCAAAACTGATTGGATAAGATTTATTAACAGGTCAATGTTACAAGCCTTCACTCTTTCACTACTATTTCTGAAAGAGAATTCTATTTTTCCTCTTTTGTCCATTTCCTTGAGTTTCAGAGAGAACTAGTGTGTGTGTGTGTGTGTGTGTGTGTGTGTGTGTGTCAGAGAGAGAGAGAGAGAGAGAGAGAGATTCTTGGGCTCATATAGATGTAGAATCAGGAGACTACTGCGGAAGAAATAGAATAGAGGAGGTACAAAATGGGTGGGGGCCTGGGAAGGTGGCTCAGTGGTAAAGGGCTTGCCTCGAATGCATGAGGCCCTGGGTTTGATTCCTCAACACCATATAAACAGAAAAAGCCAGAAGTGGTGCTGTGGCTCAAGTGGTAGAGCGCTAGCCTTGAGCTGAATTGCTGAGAGACAGCGCCCAGGCCCAAAGTTCAGGCCCCATGATTGACAAAAAAAAAGAGAAAGAAACAAAAAGAAATGGGGGAAGGGAACAAATGACTAAAGCACTGATTTGAGGATTCAAGAGAAACAGGATGTGTGATGGTGGCTTATCAGATGAAATGGGTATAAATCTTCTTTGAGATTTAAGATTTCTTTTAGATTTGTAAGTATAGATTTTAGAAATCTCTTAGATATTGGAATTTGCCTAAATTTAAATACTTTTTCAAATGTGACACTAGACAAAGACTGGGTGCTATAAAGCCTTAAGATTATTACGGTACTATTAGTTGCTAATAGATGGAGAGGAATCTTTGTGCAGTGTGGGAAATAACCAGCAGAAAATGTGATTCTTGAATTTGACACAGGGCTGTGGCATGATTTTGGCCCCTATTGGTTCTGAAGCCTGTCACTATCTTTGTAGTGAGTGGGGTTAGAAGGCCTGTCACACATATTTCTTTTAACCAATGTGAACAACAAATGAGACAGAAATCCATCACACCCATCAGAACAATGATACTAATATTAACAAGAATGATTTTTAAGTTCCATTGTAAGCTAGACCTTTGGCTGCTTTTCAGAGGTGACGGTTGGTGGTGATAACTATTAGGAAGGTAATAAGATAACTTCCTTCCAGTTTGAATTCTTTGGCTCTGATTTAGAGGATACAAACTGCTCCTCAGGAGTGACTTTGAACTTGACAAGAGTACAGTTAGAAATCAGTTTGCTCTTTACCATTAGCCTTCCATGTCTGCGTTTTTATTGTTCTCTCTGGAAATGCCACAGTTCAGTCCCTGTGTTTTCTGGATCTGTCACGCTACAAAATTCTCTGAGAGAGGGATAACTAATAAATTATTTGACAGGAAATATAGAACAAATCTTTGTAATTCACAGTTCTGACATAATGAAAAGCTTATAATTCACTAGTGTGACCTCACAGCTGTGAATTACAAGTTGCACTTGACTCGTTCACAATTTGTCTTTGAATTTATACTATGAAAAGTGAGAACCATATTGTCAAACTGTCACTCCATATTGATATATTACTGCTGAAGATTAAGAAACATTTTGTCAAAGAGCAGGAAAATAAAAATATTCTAAAGAAGATGGAGGTTGAGATAAATCTGAAGAGTAATATAAGGCAAAGACAAATTTCTGAGAAAAAGGCAGCAGAGTTTATATTTGTCCAGGCACATGAAGAAATGCTCAACCTCTCTAGCCATAAAAGAAATGCAAATCAAAACAACATTGAGATTCCACCTCACCCCAGTTAGAATGGCTAT
>NW_012270666.1:0-2189 GCF_000151885.1 Dipodomys ordii
CCCCCACTGTGAATCCCCTCATCTATAGCCTGAGAAATAAGGACATGAAGATGGCTCTAAGGAGACTGAAAGCCATTTCTGTCCTTTGAGTTATAGGTGTCATTCTCACTCACTTCACGGTCTTATCACTGACTGGTACCACTATCTGTATTGTCAGATGACTTAGTCTGGCAGTATTAATGGATATTTACTGTCTGAAAAATCCGACAACATGGTTTAAGTGTTTTTAAGAAACATAGTTCTCACCGAGTTTATATATTGGTAAAAATCACTAGAGTTTTGTTTGCAATTGTGTAAATATATATTGGTATGCCAGCAAATGCTCCTTTTTCTTTGAATACTGGTAAATATTCTGAAGCATTAAAGATGAATTTGGAATTTCTGAGATATAACAAATCAAAAATCAGTTGACATATATAATCTATTCTCATGTTAACAAAGATGAGATGTATGAGATAGAGATGTTTATATGGTTTTGTGAATATACTGAATGGCAAAGAATTATGCAAGTTCAAACAATTTTATATTAACAAATTTTTCACAACAAAATGACAAAAAAGCAATGTAACATTCTTTTGTTCCTGTGAGCTCTTTTTTATTCATCTCACTGATACTGGATAATTTTTGCAACGTTATATCTCCTCCCAGTCTAATGAAAAGCTATAAATCCACTAAAATTCCATTTTGCTATATATGAATATATATTCATATTATTAAAAACTTTATTGAGGGTGGAGTAAAATCTTCAATTACTCTAGAACCTTCCAGGGATGTGTGAAAAAAAGCAAATGTGACATTTAGAGAAGGAAATATCTAAACTTTATTTGAAATGATTATATGAAACTGATCTGAAAAAGAATAAAGAGCTTAGGATAGGCTGAGAAAAAGGCAAAGTAGACAAATGAAAAACAGCCAGCGGTCAAAAGACAAAGTGGCCCAGGAGTGGAAACTATGGTTCTCTGTGTTCTGACATTGAGAATGATGTAAGAGAAGAGCTTGACCAAGAGAGGAAACCAGAGCTATGAGAAGTTAGAAAGCTTAGTGTACACACATAAAGACAGATGAAGCTTAGATCAACCCTTGCCTTTTAGAAAACCTAGCTACTGGGTCTTTAAAACACAGTATTGAGAAACTTGTGAGGCAAAACCAATCAATGTAAACCAACTATAATTTGAAATATTCATAACTTGATTTTACAGCTGTTTCATCATCTCTGAGCTGATGATGTAAATTTCTACACTAGAACACTTTTCTATGATGTTATGTTTGCCTCAGATCACTCCAGATTAGTTCAGTTTCTGCCATTAGATACTTCGCGTAAATCTCTTCTTGATAACAGTAGCTTTAGTTGTAATATATATCTTATTCCAATTATTTCTTCAACTATGTCTCTTAAGTAAATTGTGATTTCTTTGAGATAATTTATATTTTCAATGGCTGGTGTAGAGTTTGTTCTATGATAAACACGTACTAATTTTTCTTTTAGACAACAAGAACACAAGTTCCCCTCATTAGTTTTGTTTAGTGTGCTAATGCCTTTAGTTTTCTTAACATTTTACGTACCTTTCCAGTTTGGGGCAATTCTTGAGGATTTGAGGGTATTTCCCTTGTTTTATACTTCACTTTTGTGCCAGTACTTTAGCATGAACTAAGGATCTCATGACTCTTGACTTGCTTGCTCATGGCTGGCACACTACCATTTGAGCCATGCCCCCAACCCAGCAAGATGTTTACGTGGAGGTTGAGTCTAAGGGGCATTTTCTGCCTAAGTTGATTTCTTGAACACAAATCCTCTGATCTCCCTGATTATCTAGAATTGTAGGTGTTGCTCATTAGGTATCTGGCTACAGTTAGAAAAAAAATGAGAATACTGTTAAATATGAAATATCCTAATGAGAATACACTTTTAGTATTAGAATTAATTGATTTCAGATATATATATATATATATATATATATTGGGTCAATATAATAATTGGAGACTAAATATGTTCCTGTATTTGAACATATTACATTGTACTTCATTCTGAAGGCAAACAATTAAAATACATTTTCTTTTTTTTGGTAATTTTTTATTGTGAAAATACTGTACAGAAGAGTTACAACTACATGGGCAAGATAATGAGTACATTTCTTATCAAGCATTGTAGCCTCCTCCTTTGTTTCCCCTTCCCATCCCTTCCCATCTTC
>NW_012270666.1:2239-9731 GCF_000151885.1 Dipodomys ordii
CCCCCACTCCCCCACCCCCCTGCACAAAAGTTGTAAAGTTCATTTTCGACATAACAACTTGTACATCTCATTGTTGCAATTAGATATAATATTTCAAAACTAAGCACAAAGTTAGATTTTGTCTTAAGTATCAGAATTCATATTAGGAAAAATTATGAATATGTGCAATGGGCAGTGGAAAAAGATTATATATATATATATATATATATATAATTTCCTTGGACAAATCATTGCCCTGAATGGCATAAAGAAGAAAAAGGAAGAATAATGTATAAGGATTCACAAAATTGGTTGGAAGAGACTTGATTCTCTGGGATGGGATGCAGCCAATCCAACCGTTTCTGAGTTTTGAACAAAACCCCAGTTCATGATGACTATAAAAGTAGAATGTGGGACTGTGTGGTGCATACCAAGGCCACAGACTGGAACTTTACTCATTCTTGTACAAGATCACATTGATATAATTGTAGAAAACTGTTATTCAATTACAAAAAATATCCTGTGCTAATAAACAATCTCATTCAAACATCCTTACCCAAGCATTGACTACCAGTGAAATCTGAAACTAAAAGAACTTTACTAAATGAAGATCCTGACACAGAATTGCCCAAATTCTAGTTTCTTTAGAAATAAGAAAAGTGAATTTTTATGAAGCATTGTTTTCTTTTTGTTAGGAAAAGTACTATATAGGTGAAATAAACATTAGTTTTAAAACTGATATAAAGGAATAAAAACTTAGATGATTATAAAAATTGACTGGATAAATAAAATTATAAATGGAAACAATATTTTTGACTAATGAGAGAAAGCTTGATATGGTCTTCTCATAATACAGTTCAAAACATATTAAAGGATGGAAAGTGCTTTCTCCATTAGCAAGATGAAAAGGCAGATGTCATAAATATTATCAAGTTTGTCTCTGATTAAATAAAACCACATGTAGAAAATATAACAAAAATAAACACAGATGCTATTTTCTTTACATTTACTTCCTCCTCTTCCTCCCTCCTTCCTTTCTTTTTTCCTTCCTTCTTTCTTTCTTCTTTCCTTCCTTCCTTCCTTCCTTCCTTCCTTTTACTTTTATTTTTTCTTTATTTCCTTCATTCTAACATATTCAAGAAGACAATATGCCAATATAATATAGAGGTTCAGAACTCTAAATGAGGAAAGATTGTTTTGGGCATTCCACTACAGCCTGAGCTTCATAGTAATAGCTTCTCCCAAAAATTAGTAAATAAAACTTAAAGAAGCATGAGCCTTAGGATTTTGTGGCCTCAATTTTCATTAAAATAGAAAGTGCAGGAAAATATTTGTGAATTAATAAAAGAAGGGGCGTATTTTGAAAATGTGCCTCACCTGAAAATTAAATTAAATGGCTTACAACCCTTTATAAGCATGCTTGGGCCTGATTGATATTTAGAATATGCACACCATGAAAGAGTAGCATTTTGACTTTCTTGTCATAAAGCTGAACACAAGTAAGAGCTGGAATAACATCCCTTTTGAGGGTTGCAGAAGTACTATTAATAAATAAGCTAGCTCCCGTGAAATCTCTTCCTTTCTAACGACAATGTGGACATAATTTGTTTTTTATTCCCATGGTATTTACTTCCCAATGCAAACAGTAGCCCTTTAAGACAGAGAAAAACAGTGGGAACTAATCCACTGATCTAAGTGTCCTCTCTATGAGCAAGACTGCATGACAATATTCCACACCTCTGCAAGTTTGGTAAAGTTCATCTCATCCTTGCTCAGAGCCAGCTTCTGCCTCCCACTTCTCTTTGTAACCCTAGTCAGATATCTCCAATTCTGTAAGTACCAATTTGGTAAATATCTCCAAGTCTATAAACTGTGTTTGACTGAAGCTGCTGCTAATCACAGAAGTGGTAATATTAGAAAAGTAGACAGATTAAGATTACAAAGACACCTGTGTTAAGGTCATCTCCTAGTAAATTATATTTCCCTTTTATTCATACAAGACATAGAAGGTAAAAATATCTAATATTCACCTCCACTCATCCACTGGATTTTGATAGATTGCATCCACCTCAGGAAAGAAAGCCTAGAGTATGAAGTCTGTTTCCATAAAGAGATGAACCAATGTTGAGGAAAGATATGCTACCACTTTTAAAACTTTACATTAAGACAACCAGAGACACAGATGAGTCCTACGGAGTGAGACCACCCTGTCTATACCTTGCCAACATCTATGTGTAACATGGTATTAAGCTTGCCCCAGATCTGAACTCTTCCTGAACACATACTCATATGTATATACCCATGCACAGCAATGTATGCATATATCTATGTGCATGTGTATATACAATTATTGTATGGGTTTTAATAAACTTTATAGCATAGATGTTAATGATTGAATATAATAAAATTGTTGGAAAAAGTATAAGGTTGTGGCTGATGTATTTAATTGTCAGGATCTCACTTTCTTAATAGTTTATTTTTTCCCAACTGAGAGGTATCACTGCCTTTAGTATGCCTGCCCAAATGCAGATATTTGCATGTCCTATATTGTGAAAACAGCAAACCTACTGCTTAAGTGTCAGACGGTAGGGATAATTTCCACATGTTCTTGACACAGGCTACCTCATATGATCAATTGATCTTACAGTTTAGTGTTCAAATAAGAGGACATATAGTTTATGTTAAAATTGTTCATTGGCCTTAAAATGTAGTAACTAAAATTGACTTTCAACAGTTTATCTGAATTTGTAAAGGTTTTTATATGCCAAAAATGTTACTCTAATGGAAGACAAGAATTTTGGAAGGATGTGACTAGATAGACGTGCTCAAGTCAGCCATCAAATCCAGAGTGAATAAACCTTGAAATGTTTGTATTTCCGAGACAAAGAAACATGTTCCCTCCCAAGACAAATAATTTGAACTGCCATACAGCAATTCAGTGACTTTTATAACACCAGCAATAAACTTTTCCATTATTAGTGAAGAATGAATAGAGAATGTATGTTGAGACATAAAATGTTCAGACCATAGCATAACATGTTTCCTAATTTTTAATTATCAGAAGTAGTTACTTTAGCCCTGGATTTGAGACAGGTCCAGATCTAGTGAAGATGAACCATGGCAAGAAATAGAGATACAATGAGGCAGTGGAATTGGACTCCCATGACAGGTGGGGAAAACAGGTAGAAAATAAATAACTATAGCTCTACAGTTTGTTCTACTTTCAATCTCACTTTCATTCACTCCATAACAATTCAAATCTTCCATGGATTGAATCTGCTTTCAAATTACTTTGTAAATTATCTTCCTTTTTCATACTTCTTGTGATCACTTAATCTAAAAATAATAGGATCATTTGTCTCTCTGCCTCCAAAGATATCTTTCTCAGTATACAGAATACTTTTTAAAAATACTGAGGACATTCTGCTTCCTCACTTTAAATTCTGAAATGTTTTTGCTGTCCATTCACTACACTGTCTCCCTGATCTGCCTACCAACCACACACCAAAGCTTTTTCGGTAAAGCATTGACATGTACAATTCATTTGTAAACATCTTACTCTATTTAGGCTTACTATTTCCTAAGGAAGGCTGCTATTATTTTCCTAAATTATGCCCTTTTAGTCTTAAATATTGTATTTTCCACATTTCTTCAAATTCATTTTGAAACAGTGCACAATTTCTGTGTCCTATCATCCTACCTACTTGGAGGTCTTACTATCAGAGGATTGCAGTTTCAGTTCAGGATTTATTAAGATCACATTCAAGAGGAAAAGACTACATTTCTAGTAAAAGAGAAAGAAATGTGAAGCAGAGTACTGTGAAACAGTGGCTCTTGATCTCAAGCCTGCATAAGAATCATCTAGAAGGATGGTTAGCAAACTCCTCACTGGCATCTATTCTCAAGGCTCAGATTCAGAAAGTCTGAAGTAGGCCTTCATGTCCTGACTTTCTAGCAAGTTTCAAGGTAGGAATGGTACTTCTGAGCCCTGGGCCAAAGTTTGAAAACAGGTGGTGAGGTATCAGACAGAAGATATTATTAGGAAACAAGTATCTGTTGTGAGCATCTAAGAAAATTAAAAAATATATATATCATCATTTTTTGATAATTGAAAGTCATTAAAAATAGCTTGCCTTTAATGCATTGGCCAGTGGTTGGATTGGTTTTGTTACAGAAAATATCATGCATCATTATATGTAGGACATATGTGAAGATAACTTGTGGACATATAGAGTGGATTATATAGATAGAAAATAGAATGATAGCATGGATGAAATGCCAATTTAGATGTATGAAGTTTATATTGACAGAGTAAGACCAAATCATAGTGATTTGTTTGGGGGCATTAGTAAAATCATTGTTTAATATGCTCCCAAATGCACAATGCCAGATCATAAGTTCACTGTTTGTCAAGTGCACCCAATGACTTTTAGTAGAACATGAGCTTCCAGTAATTTTTCCCAAAGCCTATTCAATTTGAACTAAGAAAAATGATATTTTTGCTGGATTTCTGTTTGGTTATTTGAATGATACAATAATCATATAGAATAAAAATCTAAAATATTTCTCTGACATGAAATGATTTCCTTGATTATCACTAATATGTTTCAAGAAACATATTTATATGCATTAAAGTAGATAGTTACTAGGATTGAAAGTGGTAACACAAGGGAAAATCCCTCAGAGTGGGATCTTGAACAGGTCAATTATTCAGAATATTTATATAGATGGATATTTAAAACAATTTACTAAATGTTAACAAGTATTTTCCACATAAAATATTGTAACGCAAAATTATGATGGAGGAAAACATTCTTTCTATGAGAAACTTAAAAAATAGAACAATTCTTGTGAAGAGAGTAGCTTTTTGGGCTCAGTAGAGATACTTATAGTTCTTATTACTGAGTAGAGATGAAAAAATGAAGGCAGTTCAGGGATCAACATAGCTATATTTACTCAAAGGGAGAAAGGAAGTTGGCCAATTGACCACAAATACATTGGTAATTGTTTGTGCTGGAAATTAAATGATTTTGCTATACTTTCACAATTCACTAGAGCAGTTCCTGATAGTGCACAGAAGTAATGGGTAATTTGTTGAGATTATTAGGACTTGTAAGAAATGAGTGTGAATATTATATAATTCCAATACGTTACTTCCATTTTGGCAATCTTTAGTGAGGTAACTTTAACAGGAAAAAAAAAGAATAAAGAATAGCTGATTAGACAGAAGTAATTCATGAGCTGAAATCTGAGGATCTGGGTTCTAAGCTAGCTTACGCAGCAAAACCCATAGGACTCATCTCCAATTAATCAACAGAAAACCAGATGTGGAGCTATGACTGAAACTGGTAGAGTGTTATCCTTGAGCTGAAAATCTCAATGACAGCCCAAGTTTCTTGGCCTAAAAAGAAAACAAACAAACAAATATACAAACAAACATAACTGGTGCTTTTGTTTATGACTGAACCAAATCACTTACATTTTTCTAATATGTTTTGTGTCTTCCCATGTAGTAAGAATATGTTAGCAATTGCTAGGCATGTGAAGTGCTAAAGAATATTATTTTTGAAAAGGCCATTAACCTTGAATTGAATATAAACACAGAAAAAATGGATTATGGAATGCCAATTATATTTACTCCTACCTAATTTTTCCCCCTTATTTAGAATCTTCAAACTCTATCCTACTATTTATCTCTAATGTATAAGATGTTAGTCTCCATGGATGAGGACATAATGTGTTTGAGTTTCTATGACAAGAGGTTAACTACAATGTGTCATACTCTATGACTTAGTCAAAAGTACTTCCTCCGAATGAAGAATAATTAGAAATTTATAATAAAAAATAAACCAATAAATAAAAAGGAAAACAAAGTCCAAAGTTTCCCAAAACATAGACATATTTAATGCTTGTACTGATTTGTATCAATTTCTCAGTATAAACCATCTCATAATGTGAGTTAGAAGCCAGGTGCCAGTGGCTCATGCCTGTAATCCTAGGTACCCAGAAGGCTGAGATCTGAGGATCACGGGTCAAAGCCAGCCCAGGCAGGAAAGTCTGTGAAACACTTATCTCCAATAAACCAACAGAAAACCAGAAGTGGTGCTATAGCTCAAGTGGTAGAGTGCTAGCTAACCTTGAGCTGAAGAGCTGAGGGACAGTGCCCAGGCCCAGAGTTCAAGCCCCATGACCAACCAAAATAAAAAAGAGTTGGAATTAATTAATTTAGTCAGACTAGGTAAAACTGTAAGGTAGAACATATATATATATGGATTGCTCTTACACACTTCTTTAGACATACAAGGTAAAGTGACATTGGTAAATGACTTCGTTGGTGGGTTTGTGGTGTTATTTTCCTGTGATTTGAAATAGTGGGACAGATGCATATTCAAATAAGAGAATGGAAAGTTTCAAAAAAAACAGTAATGCTTACACTGGAGTCACAGTTCTTATATTTATTTTTTAGAGTAACTGAGTATCTGGAATAATGGACAACTCCACCTCTGGGAGCACTTTCTTCCTCACAGGGTTCTCCACAGTCCCAGAGCTCCAGATCTTAGTTGGCCTGGTCTTTTCCATGATTTACCTGGCAGCGGTCCTTGGGAACCTTCTCATCATCATTCTCACCACCCAGGATCGCAGGCTGCACACTCCCATGTACTTCTTCCTGAAGAACTTGTCCTTTCTTGACCTCTGCCTCATTTCCATCACTGTTCCCAAATCCATCACCAACTCTCTGCTCAATACCAACACCATTTCCTTCAGTGGATGTGTTTCCCAGGTCTTTTTCTTTTTCTTTTTGGCTACGACGGAAGTATCTCTCCTGACAGTGATGTCCTATGATCGCTATGTGGCCATCTGCTACCCACTGAGATATGAGATCCTCATGAGCCACAGGGCCTGTGTGCAGATGGCTGCCTCCTGTTGGGTCAGCGGAGGTCTTAATGCGATTCTTCACACAGCTGCTACCTTCTCTGTCCCCATATGTGGGCCTCATAATATTCACCAGTTCTTCTGTGATGTCCCACAATTGCTTTCCCTGTCCTGTTCTTACAACATTGGAGAAATAGTAGTCATTGGGCTCAGCCTAGTGTTAGACTTTTGCTGTTTTGTGTTCATTGATGTTTCTTACGTTCACATTTTCATTGCTGTATTGAACATGCCCTCCAAAGAAGGCAGAGCCAAAGCTTTCTCCACATGCCTGCCTCACCTCATGGTTGTGACTCTCTTTCTCTCTTCTGGGACTTTTGCTTATTTACGCCCACTGCCTAAGTCTCCATCAACCTTTGATTTGATCGTTTCTGCTTTCTACACTGTAGTGCCCCCCACTGTGAATCCCCTCATCTATAGCCTGAGAAATAAGGACATGAAGATGGCTCTAAGGAGACTGAAAGCCATTTCTGTCCTTTGAGTTATAAGTGTCATTCTCACTCACTTCACGGTCTTATCACTGACTGGTATCACTATTTGTACTTTCAGATGACTTAGTCTTAGTCTGGCAGTATTAATGGAC
>NW_012270667.1:0-567 GCF_000151885.1 Dipodomys ordii
GTGGCTCAAGTGGTAGAGCGCTAGCCTTGAGCTGAAGAGCTGAGGGACAGTGCCCAGGCCCAGAGTTCAGGCCCCACGACCAGACCCAAAATAAAACAAAACAAAAAAACAAATTCTAACAGTGGGATTTACAGTCCTAGTTCTTAGGGGCTGAGGCAAGACGGACGGCCGGGCAGCGCAGGGAGCGCAGCCTCAACACCAACACGAAGCCTAGCACCGTCACGCAGGGCCACGCACTGCGCTGCTGTTTCACTCGAGGCTGGCGCTCTATCACTCGAGCCGCGGCTCCACTTGCAGCGTTTTGCTGGTTAACTGGAAATCAATGTTCCACCGGCTTTCCTGCCGGGGGCTGGCTTTGAACCACAATCCTGGCCTTGCCTCCTCCGGGGCAGCTGAGGTCGGCCGACGGACACCACCAACCCGGGCCGGGCCTCTGCTCGCCTTAATTGCCTCCCGTCGCTGCCTTCATGGGACCCAAGCACCCAACCCCAAGACGATCACGAGGCGCCCCGTCTCCAGACGCCTTCCCTGGGGCCGTCGGGCCAGCGCAGGCGGCCGGGGACGGAG
>NW_012270667.1:5672-7840 GCF_000151885.1 Dipodomys ordii
TTGAGCTGAAGAGCTGAGGGACAGCGCCCAGGCCCAGAGTTCAAGCCCCACGACCAACAAAAAACAAAAACAAAAACAAAAAAAACTGGAAAGTGGAGCTGTGGCTCGAGTGGTAGAGCACTAGCCGTGAGCAATAAAGCTCAGGGACAGTGCCCAGACCCTGAGTTCAAACCCCAGATAGCTTATAACTAGAATATAGATGTATCTCTAAATAATGTGAAAACAAATTTATATGTATACAGTCAGCAGAAGTTTGATGATGAATTTTCTTCACCTTCTGAAAATAATAATAATGATAATGATAATAATCTGGGCATTAACAAATCTAATTCTCTTAGAGAAGTCACAAAGATCTTCTCACCAGAAATGCAAATGGTCCAGATAGTGGAACCTGACTCTTGCTGGGAGAGCTATGTTAGTGCCAGTCCATTTGTTTTTCTGAACAACTTTTAAAGTCAGTTCTACCCAATCCTTGAATATGGACGAAAGCCTAGAAATAGAAATGAGGTAGCTAAGGCAAAAGTTAGAAAAACATTTATTTGTAAAGCAGGTATAAACCTAAATTCTACAATAAATCAGTTTCAATACTAACCCCCAAAGCCCAGAACCCTAACTGCAAACAGTACTGCCACTGTTTATCCAAACCAACAGTGACTGTGCACTGCAGTCCTGGGCAGGAACTTGGCTGGAGTTAGACACACCACGAAACCCACAAGTTGGTGAAGTAAAACATCCTCTTGAAGGGTAAAACAAGATGCTTCCAATTCCAAAGGCACAAAGCAGGTTTCAAGGAGCCCAGAGTCTTCCAGAGCCTAGTCAGAGGAGTCTCCACTCTCGTCACCCTGCTCCTCTTCATCACTTGCTTCAGGTTCATCATCCTAAAGGAAAAGGACAATCGAGAATTTTAGGCTATTTCTCTGGGTGACCTCACGAAGCTCCAACATACCTCTCACAGATATGAAACTACTATGTTTTCATCGTTAAAACCAATGATAGCTGGGCAGTGGCTCACGCCTGCAACCCTAGCTACTCAGGAGGCTGACATCTGAGCATTGCAGTTTAAAGCCAGCCCAGTCTATGAGACTCATCTCCAATAAATTACCAAAAAAGCCAGAAGTAGAGCTGTGGCTCAAGTGGTAGAGCACTAGCCTTGAGTAAACAAAGCAGCTCAGGGACAGCACCAAGGCTCTGAGTTCAAGTCCTATGACTGGCAAACAAAACAAAACAAAAAATCATTTATTTGTTGTTAAATGAATTTAATTTCAGGTTTTTTGAAGAGGCACTGAATTTGACCTAGGCCTCAGACTTGCCAGGCACATATTTCTCCACCTGACCCACAACCCTAGCCTGCAACAGTGTCTTGATTAAGTTACTAATTTTGGCCTTGAACTTATATTCTCCTGCAACAACCTTTTGAGTGCTGGGATTACAGGAGTATACCACCAGGCTCTGCTACCTCATTTTTCTTGAATGGTAAGACCACAGAAGGACTGTAGCACTGATTATGAGCTATACTGCAAAATGAACCAAATTTGCCTTAATTTTACTTCTCAGGTTTTGTGTATGTAGGTATCTGTGTGGCTGAGGTCCACGCCTAGGGACACATGCCAGACAATTGCTTTACCACTGAGCTACAGCCTTAGTCCTTATTTTTGGTTTTCTTATAATGCCAGGATTGAACCCAGGGACATTTACACTATGAAAGTGTTTTTATCATCAAAATAAATCCCTAGCAGACATGGTATTTTTCCTTTCTTTTTTGGTAGGAAAGGGTATTGAGCTTGGAGCCTTGTGAGGTGCTCTCTGGCTCTCTTAGCAGAGGTTCTTCTATCTGAACTCAGTATCCAGACCTCATCTGAATTATGGAAAAAATATATAAATTCCCACTTCTATTTACTTGTTTTCTCTTTATTTCTCCCTTGCTCCCTCCCTCCCTCTCTTTTGTAGTCCTGAGCTACATTCCACCTGTTTTTTGTTTTTTGCCAGTCCTGGGGCTTGAACGCAGGGTCTGGGCACTGTCCCTGAGCTGCTTTTTGCTCAAGGCTAGCACTCTACCACTTGAACCACAGCACCACTTCCGGCTTTTTCTGCTTATGTGGTGCTGAGGAATCAAACCCAGGGCCTCATGCATGTGAGGCAAGCACTCTACCACTGAGCCACCTTCCCAG
>NW_012270668.1:0-402 GCF_000151885.1 Dipodomys ordii
CATTAAATTCCAATATTCTGCTGACCATGGTGGCACATGCCAGTAATCAACCAAGGAAGATGAGGTAGGAGGATCACGAGTTCAAGACCAGCTTGGGCTATACTTAAAAAACATTCTGGCCAGGTGCCAGTAGCTCATGCCTGTAATCCTAGCTACTCAGGAGCTGAGATTTGAGGATCGTAGTTCAAAGCCAGCTGGGGCAGGAAAGGCCGTGAGACTTATCTCCAATAAAAACCACCAGAAAATCAGAAGTGGTGTTGTGGCTCAAGTTGTAGAGTGCTAGCCTTGAGCTCAAGGACAGTCCCAGGCCCAGAGTTCAAGCCCCATGAACAATAACATAACAAACAAACAAAACTCCTCTATAGATCCTTTCCATGGTGGCACTTGGTCCTATAGGGCAAT
>NW_012270668.1:897-1783 GCF_000151885.1 Dipodomys ordii
TTTTTTCTTTTTGCTTATGTGGTGCTGAGGAATCGAACCCAGGGCCTCATGCATGCAAGGCAAGCACTCTACCACTGAGCCACCTTCCCAGCCTCCTAGGGCAATATTCTTTAGGTTAATTTTGGTACATCCTGAAAAACAATCCCAGATTTCCTTACCACATGTCCTGTATGGGGATTCTTATGAGCATATGGTGGTCCTCTAATATGATTCCACATCTGACCAGATGTCATAGCGAGCACAAAACACTAGAAAACAAAAACAAACCAAATACTCATGGTCCTTCAGGCCCTGTCTCCATTATATTAATAGATATATAGAAAGGTGTGACTGTTTAGGTAACTTTTTCAGATTAATGATGATCATAATTTAGCAATACTTCAAAAAAGGGTAAACACTATTTTAAAAAGTAGTATAACTAGGCTGACAAGTTTTAAAATTAAATATGGAAAAGCATTGCATTTTGTTACTAGGGCTTGAACTAAGGGTAAGGGCATTGTCCGTGAGATTTTGTGCTCAAGGCTAATGCTCTTAACCACCTGAGCCATAGCTCACTTCCGGGTTTTTGATGGTTAAATGGAGATAAGAGTCTCACAAATTTTCCTGCCCAAGTTGGCTTTTCACCAGGATACTCAGATCTCAGCCACCTGAGTAGCTAAGATCACAGGCGTGCACTATGTTGAAAATGAATTATACAACTTGTGGGTGAGGATGGGAGGCAAATAGTGGGAGGGAGCTAGGGAAGGGGTGACAATGTCCAATCAGGGAAGCCTATGAGAATCTTATCTCCAATTAAACACACACACACACAAAAGCCAGATGTGGAGCTGTGTCTTAAGTGGTAGGGTGCCAGCCTTGATCAAAGAAAGTCAGGAGGGCTGGGAAG
>NW_012270669.1:0-1814 GCF_000151885.1 Dipodomys ordii
GTCAGTTGTGGGGTTTGAACTTAGGGCTTGGGGGCTGTCCTTTTTCACACAAAGCTAGTGCTCTACCATTTTAAGCCACAGCTGCACTTCTGGTTTTCTGGTAGTTAGTTGGAGATAAGAGGTTCATGGATTTTCCTGCCTGGGCTGGCTTTGAACTGAAATCCTCAGCTCTCAGCCTCCTGAGTAGCTAGAATTACAGGCAAGGGCTACTGGTACCTGTTTTTTTAGATTCCTTTTAGGACACTGGTAAAAAGAGATAGAAAAGAATACCTTTGACCTCTAGGGGCTTAGATTTTAATTAATAACTATAGTTGAGTATTGTTACACCTATGAAGTACAAATGCTTAATGCCTAAAGATTCTCAACAAGAAGTAACTTTGCTTTAACTTGCACAAGTTGTACTAAGAAGATACTGTACCTTTTTACTTATAATTTTAGCCATATGTCCAGTATAATCTTTAATCATAAACTCATGTTGGAGGCTTCTGGTCAAATTTGGTTTCTTTGTTGTATTTTCTTATGTACAAACAATGTACTTGAATTGTATCTGTTCTTATTCCCCTGTCTGTTTGCTCTCCTCCAAGTCATTACTTATATCTCTTTTACTTCAATAGATAATTTTTGTGCTAGTCTTCATAATATTGTTACCTTGAGAAAATATATTTATGCATTGAATACACATATGTGGCATATACATATATATGTGTGTAAACACACACATATTCAAGTAATACTATCTTTACTCAAACTACTTTTTTTTTTTTTTGCTGGTCCTGGGGCTTCTTGAACTCAGGGCCCCTGGGAAATGTCTCTGCGATTTTGTACTCAGGGTTAATGTTCTACCAATTGAGCTACAGCTCAAAATCTGGCTTTTCGTGGTTAATTGGAGATAAGATTCTTACAGACTTTCCTGCCTGGGCTGGTTTCAAACTGTTATCCTCAGACCTCAGCTTCCCAAATAGCTAGGGTTACAAGCATGAGCTACTGATACATGGCTTAAACTACTTTTGCTTTTCTTTCAGACTTGCCTTTCAGGTCTATGGTGTAGTGTTTTAGCTGTGGGTAGTAGGTTTTTTTTTTTGTGCTTTTAAGAGGGACTTAGCTTTTTAGATAAACTTAAAATTATCCAGACAAAAAAATATCAAATGAGGTAGCTAAGCTACCTTAAAATTATTTTTATTATTACAAAAACATGAAAGAAGAACAGAAACAACGAAAGGAGTACATTGATGAGACTAACAATCTATTTTTCCTTATACTTGTAAAATGACATCAAAATTTGGAAAAAAAGGTATTATCAGAGTTTGCAGAGTAGCAAGATGTGCTTCCATAATAGGAATTTTATAGTGGTAGCGTACCTGTGACCAAGAAATAATTCTGGTTCCCAAACTTGGTTATGGCACAAAGGAATAGGTGAAGGAGCCAAGAAAGTTTAGCTTGGAGAGAAGAGAATTAAGGAAGGATATGTATTGTAGTGGTTATTATCTGGAGAATTAGTTTTACTCTGTGTGTTAAAAGCAAAACAAAAACAACAACAAAAAAAACCTAGCTGGGCACTGGAGATATGAGGTTCGTGATTTTAAGCTAGTTAGGTCAGGAAAGTGTAATTTACCAAAAAAGCCAGAAGAGTTGTGGCTCAACTAGTAAGTGCTTGTAGCCTTGAGCACAGAATCTAAAAGCTCAGGGATGGGGCTGGGAAGGTGGCTTAGTGGTAGAGCCCTTGCCTTGCATGCCTGAGGCCCTGGGTTCGATTCCTCAGCATCACATAAGCAAAAAGAAAAAAGCCGGAAGTGGCACTGTGGCTCAAGTGGTAG
>NW_012270669.1:4049-5968 GCF_000151885.1 Dipodomys ordii
CCTCCTCCTCCTCTCTCCCGGTCCCTTTCCCCTCCCCCTCCTTGTGGTCTTCCTCCTCCTCTGTCCTGGAGCTTATTTTGCTACAGTGGCACTTTTGGCTTTTCTGTTTATGTGATACTGAGGAATTAAACCCAGCACTCTATCACTAAGCCACATTCCCAGCCTTGTTCCACTTCTTACTCTGTGTGTGTGTGTGTGTGTGTGTGTGTGTGTTTGGTGGTGCTACTTGAGTTTGGAACTCAGAGCTTCATGATTGCTAAGCAGGGCATCTTTTTCTTTCAGTATTTTTTCAAGTAAGTTCTTCTAGTTCTTTCTCCCAGGCCTCAGACTAAGATCCTCCTTCTTCTGGTTTCCATATTCTCAGGATCACAGGAACACACCACCGTACCTGCTTATTGATTGGAACACAATTGCAATAACTTTTTGCCTTGGCTTTCTTCTATCATATTGCTGATTGTTTCTTCATGAGTTTTCTGGATTACCCTTCTGAGCCACCATATCTAGCTGTGTGTTTCTTGGTGTCTCTTCTCAGTTTTGTTTTCAATCTATACATTTGTCATAATAACTATACCTACTTGTGCTGTGGTGAAGATTCAATGACCAAATTAATATAAAGTGCCCATAAAAGTGCCTTTCACACAGTAATAAATACTATTGTCATTATTATTTTAGCATTAGAGTCTTTCATAATATCTAGTTTTCTGAGAAAGGGGGCTACAAAGTTGCTACTATTAGAGCTTTCTTGCCCTTCCTTTCCTTTTGTGTCTTCCCTTTGGAGAATTTATGAGCATTTATTGTTTGACTATAACAGGGAGAAAAATGTGTTTTTTTTTTGTTTTTGTTTTTGTCGTTCATGGGGTTTGAACTCTGGGCCTGGTTGCTGTCCCTGAGCTCTTCAGCTCAAGGTGATTGTTCTACCACTTGAGCCACAGCACCATTTCTGATTTTTTGGTGGTTAACTAGAAATAAGAGTCTCACAGACTTTCATTGCCAGGGCTGGCTTTGAAATGTGACCTTTAGCTCTTAGCCTCCTGATTATCTAGGATTATAGGCATGAGCCACCAGCGCCGGACTATGTTCATAATTCTTGTTCATTAAGTATGAAAAAAATATATTACACTAGAAAACAACATGTTTGTGTGGTTCAGCCATTCTATAAAGAGCAATGGCAAAGATATTGAAACCTTGGTCCCACTACTTTATTATCTCTCTCTTTTCCCTCTGCTCTTGGTAAGTTTAATCATATATTAACTTATTTACTCTGCTAAAAACATTGTTTTCAGATAATAGTTCAGACCACAAGTTTAACTCCATCTGCAAGTGTTTTAGTAGTTTGGTCCAAACTTATTTCTCTTTAGTTTTGCAAAAAACAAAAACATAAAAACTATGTTATTTCTTGTGAGCACCTTTGTTCATATAATTCCTTTTTCTTGAAGATAGTATTTTTCAAACCAGAAAATCAAATTTCTTAAGCATCCACCATAAACTTTACTATTCTTTAAAGCTTTCTGCACCACTGAAAGCATAAAATGCCTCTTACTGCTCTAAGAGCCTGTTGTCGTAGTTTGGGTCACATATATTCTCCTCACTGAATGTCCTTTAAATGCAAGAATGTTTTAATATTTATTTGTATCATTTTCCCCAGAATCTTGTGAATATGTGCAATTACACACACACACACACACACACACACGCAGATATTACTGTTATTGGCAAGACATACCCTCAGATTCCTATGTGATAATAGTACAAAGTGGGGGCTTTAAGATGTGATAAAGTTGGGGCTGGGAAGGTGGCTCAGTGGTAGAGCGCTTGCCTTGCAAGCCTGAGGCCCTGGGTTCAATTCCTCAGCACCACATAAGCAAAAAAGAAAAAAGCCGGAAGTGGCACTGTGGCTCAAGTGGTAGAGCGCTAGCCTT
>NW_012270670.1:0-484 GCF_000151885.1 Dipodomys ordii
CCTCTGCTCCCAGCAGGGCATGGTTAAGACGCAGCCTCCCCCCCCCCCAGCATCACACACCAACACACCACCACGCACCAGGCTGATCACACCTCGTCCCACATCCATGGAACATTCCTCAATACAATAAAGGCTGTATATGACAAACCTACAGCCAGCATTATACTCAATGGTGATAAACTAAAGCCATTTCCTCTAAACTCAGGAACGAGACAAGGATGTCCACTCTCTCCACTTCTCTTCAATTTAGTATTAGAATGCCTAGATACAGGACTAAGACAAGATGCAAACATAAAGAAATCCAAATAGGGAAAGATGAAGTAAAATTCTCCCTCTTTGCAGATGACATGATCTTATATTTATAAAATCCCACGGACTCCACTCCCAAATTACTTGAGCTGATTCGAAACTTTGGTAAAGTAGCAAGGTATAAAATTAACCCTCAAAAATCAATGGCTTTTCTGTATGCCAACAATGAGAAGAG
>NW_012270670.1:5474-6600 GCF_000151885.1 Dipodomys ordii
CCGGGTCCCGCTGCCGCCCGGCACCCGCGCTGTTCTGACCTGGAGCCCCACCGCCTCCCCAGAGCGCCCTCGGCGCGCAACGAAGGGCTCTCGGTGTCCGGCGCGGCAGGCGCGGTGTCCGCACGGTGAGGTGTCCGCGGGAGGTGTCCCCGCGGGGAGGTGTCCCAGCGGGGAGGGGTCCGGCTCGGGGAGGTGTCCCCGCGGGGAGGGGTCCGGCTCGGGGAGGTGTCCCAGCGGGGAGGTGTCCCTGCGGGGAGGTGTCCGGCTCGGGGAGGTGTCCCCGCGGGGAGGTGTCTGGCTCGGGGAGGTGTCCCTGCAGGGAGGTGTCCGGCTCGGGGAGGGGTCCGGCTCGGGGAGGTGTCTGGCACGGGGAGGTGTCCCTGCGGGGAGGTGTCTGGCTCGGGGAGGTGTCCCCGCGGGGAGGGGTCCGGCTCGGGGAGGTGTCCCTGCGGGGAGGTGTCCGGCTCGGGGAGGTGTCCGGCACGGGGAGGTGTCCGGCTCGGGGAGGTGTCCCTGCGGGGAGGTGTCCGGCTCGGGGAGGTGTCCCCGCGGGGAGGGGTCCGGCTCGGGGAGGTGTCCCTGCGGGGAGGTGTCCCCGCGGGGAGGGGTCCGGCTCGGGGAGGTGTCCGCGGGAGGTGTCCCCGCGGGGAGGGGTCCGGCTCGGGGAGGCGTTCCCGCGGGGAGGGGTCCGCACGGTGAGATGTCCGCGGGAGGTGTCCGGCTCGAGGAGGTGTCCCCGTGGGGAGGTGTCCGGCTCGGGGAGGCGTCCGGCACGGGGAGGTGTCCCTAGGGAGGTGTCCCTGCGGGGAGGCGTCTGCAAGGCCCAGCGCTGTGAAGGCAGCCGGTGGGACAAGCGTTGGAAGAGGGGTAGCAGCCCCCTAAGGGAGGGGTCTGGGGAGGTGAGAGGTGTGTCTGTCACGCCCCACTTTTTAAATACAAAAGCCTTTGCTGGAGGGGCTGGGAAGGTGGCTCAGTGGTAGAGCACTTGCCTTACATGCCTGGGGCCCTGGGTTCGATTCCTCAGCACTACATAAGCAAAAAGAAAAAAGCCGGAAGTGGCGCTGTGGCTCAAGTGGTAGAGCGCTAGCCTTGAGCTGAAGAGCTGAGGGACAGCGCCCAGGCCCAG
>NW_012270671.1:0-581 GCF_000151885.1 Dipodomys ordii
ACACCAAGCCACGTCCTCTCCCCATGTCCACACGGACACCAAGCCACGTCCTCTCCCCACGTCCACACGGACACCTACCCCACGTCCTCTCCCCACATCCACACGGACACCAACCCATGTCCTCTCCCCATGCCCACACAGACACCAAGCCACGTCCTCTCCCCACGTCCACACGGACACCAAGCCACGTCCTCTCCCCATGCCCACATGGACACCAAGCCACGTCCTCTCCCCACGTCCACACGGACACCTACCCCACGTCCTCTCCCCACATCCACACGGACACCTACCCCACGTCCTCTCCCCACGTCCACACGGACACCTACCCCACGTCCTCTCCCCACGCCCACACAGACACCAAGCCACGTCCTCTCCCCATGCCCACACAGACACCAAGCCACGTCCTCTCCCCATGTCCACCAAGCCACGTCCTCTCCCCAAGTCCACACGGACACCTACCCCACGTCCTCTCCCCACGCCCACACAGACACCAAGCCACGTCCTCTCCCCATGTCCACACGGACACCAAGCCACGTCCTCTCCCCACGTCCACACGGACACCTACCCCACGTCCTCTCCCC
>NW_012270671.1:1886-3404 GCF_000151885.1 Dipodomys ordii
CGATTCCTCAGCACCACATAAGTAGTAAAAGTCGGAAGTGGCACTGTAGCTCAAATGGTAGAGCGCTAGCCTTGAGCTGAAGAGCTGAGGGACAGCGCCCAGACCCTCAGTTCAGGCCCCACGACCAAAAACAACAACAACAAGATGTCCGTGAGTTTCCTGCGGAGTGACCTCTGTGACAGTCCCACCAGCAGACAGGCCCCAGCAGGGTGGGCCAGGGCAGCGTGCTGCAGAGTGGGCTTGGGGAGCAGCCTCCCGTACCCCAACAGCTGAGTGCTGTTCACTCAAGTCTCAGCCAGGCCCTACACATATCAAGGCCCCCACAACCTCTGGGTCACTCAACACCCCGAGAGTCCGTGTACACCACGCCAGCCTCCTCCACGCGGCCTGGGCCGGTAACACCACCCAGGCTCTGCATGCCACCTGGACCACCAGCACCCCTCAGCCCGTCACGCCCAGCCTGGCACAGCCTACTGTCCAGAGAGGAACCTTGGGTCTTACTGTGGCAAAGCCTTTGGGCACAGACACCAGATGTGGAGACCAGAAATGTCCGAGTCGAGAAGGGTGACCCGGGCCGCAGGCCCAGAGCAGCTCGAGGCCATCAGGATAGCGCAGCAAGGCCAACGGGAGGTCATCTCCAGGGGCACATCCCCACAGTCCACTTAAGGCCCACCATTAGGAAGGCCAGTGTCATGTTCAAGGGTCTCTAAGGGGGCACTGGTTCCCAAGGCCAGCTCTGCAGAATCAAGCTCTCGCCAGTGGTCAAGCTCTTAAGTAAAACACGATGAGGCACTCCCAAGCCATTCACATCCGACATCTCCACAAAGTGCCCACGTCCTCTCTCCATGACTACACACGCAGTACCCACGTCCATGCACAGTACGTCCTCTCCCCACGTCCACACGGACACCAAGCCACGTCCTCTCCCCACTCCCACACAGACACCAAGCCACGTCCTCTCCCCACGCCCATACAGACACCAAGCCACGTCCTCTCCCCACATCCACACGGACACCAAGCCACGTCCTCTCCCCACGTCCACACGGACACCAAGCCACGTCCTCTCCCCACGTCCACAGACACCAAGCCACGTCCTCTCCCCACATCCACACGGACACCAACCCACGTCCTCTCCCCACGTCCACACGGACACCAAGCCACGTCATCTCCCCACGTCCACACGGACACCCAGCCACGTCCTCTCCCCACGTCCACAGACACCAAGCCACGTCCTCTCCCCACGTCCACACGGACACCCAGCCACGTCCTCTCCCCACATCCACACGGACACCAAGCCACGTCCTCTCCCCACGTCCACATGGACACCTACCCCACATCCTCTCCCCATGCCCAGACACCAAGCCACGTCCTCTCCCCACATCCACACGGACACCAAGCCACGTCCTCTCCCCACATCCACACGGACACCAAGCCACGTCCTCTCCCCATGTCCACACGGACACCAAGCCACGTCCTCTCCCCACGTCCACACGGACACCTACCCCACGTCCTCTCCCC
>NW_012270672.1:0-1253 GCF_000151885.1 Dipodomys ordii
CTGCCTGCCTGCCTGCCTGCCTGCCTGCCTGCCTGCCTGCCTGCCTTTCTTTCTTTTTTAGTGCTGGAATTGAACTTGGAACATGGCCATGGCCTCCAGTGAACTAGGCAAAGAGCTCTACCCCAGAGCCTGGGCCCCTGCCTTCCCATAGATGTACTGCATCAGTAAACCTAGTTAGTCTAATATCTCTGTTTTAGCAAGGCCAGGGGCCTCAGGAGAAACCTTATGATGTTTAAGGTCCGCAATGGGTACTGGAGCCCTGCTTGGGTTCTGGTAAAGAATTTTCCAAGACAGGAGAATAGAAGAAACTAAAGTTTATTATGACACAGGTCAAGAGAGACACACTACCTGACTTAAGTAATTTTAACCCCTCTGTACATCACCTTTATAATAATAATAAGAGAGAGAGAGAGAGAGAGAGAGAGAGAGCACAGATAGCTAGTCAGCTAAAGAGGCAGCAATGGAGTCGAGTGGGGTTTCTGTCTCTGGTTTGGCTACTTTTGGTTGGCTGTTCCCTGTGTGGTGCAACCTATTGACTGACTGACTGACTGACTGGCTGACTGACTGGCTGACTGACTGACTGACTGACTGACTGGCTGTCTGTCTGGCTGACTAGCTGGCTGACTGACTGACTGATTGGCTGGCTGGCTGACTAGCTGGCTGACTGACTGTCTGTCTGGCTGACTGGCCAACTGATTGACTGGCTGACTGGCTGACTGACTGACTGGCTGGTTGACTGACTGGCTGGCTGGCTGACAGGCTGGCTGGCTGGCTGGCTGACTGACTGGCTGACTGACTGGCTGACTGACTGACTGACTGGCTGGCTGGCTAGCTGACTGGCTGACTGACTGGCTGGCTGACTGGCTAGCTGACTGACTGACTGGCTGACTGGCTGGCTGGCTGGCTGACTGACTGGCTGACTGACTGGCTGACTGACTGACTGACTGGCTGGCTGGCTAGCTGACTGGCTGACTGACTGGCTGGCTGACTGGCTAGCTGACTGACTGACTGGCTGACTGGCTGACTGACTGACTGACTGACTGACTGGCTGACTGACTAGCTGGCTGACCGACTGTCTGGCTGGCTGACTGACTGACTGACTGACGGGCTCTTTCTCACACCATGGCTTAAATTTTGTTACTGTTTTTTTTTTTTGGGGGGGGGTCTGGTCGTGGGGCCTGAACTCTGGGCCTGGGTGCTGTCCCTCAGCTCTTTAGCTCAAGGCTAGCACTCTACCACTTGAGCCACAGCAC
>NW_012270673.1:0-2732 GCF_000151885.1 Dipodomys ordii
TAAGCAAAAAGAAAAAAGCCGGAAGTGGCACTGTGGCTCAAGTGGTAGAGCGCTAGCCTTGAGCTGAAGAGCTGAGGGACAGTGCCCAGGCCCAGAATTCAGGCCCCATGATAGGACCAAAAATAAAATAAATAAATAAAAAAGTTAATTCTGTATTCTGCTACTTTTGCTGCCAGTATATATTATATCTAAGAGTCTTTATGGTCTTTCAAGTTTCAGATCATATCATCTATAAACAAGGATGATTTGCCTCTTCTTTTTCTGTTTGTATGTTTTCATCTTTCTTTTATTTCAGTGGCTAAGAATTGAACTAGTATATTGAATAAGAGTGGTGATAATAGAAACCTTTTTTCAAAATAATGTTGGGTATAGGTCTGTCATACACAGTATTTATTATGTTGGGCTAGGAACTTTTTGTTGGATTTTTCAAAGGCTTTTTCTGTATCTATTCACATGATTTTTGTCCATGTTTCTGTTTCTGTGCTGTGGTACATATATCAATGTGTGTGTTTTGACCCATCTTGCATTCCTAGAATGATTGCAACCTGATAATGGTATATGATCTTTTTTTTAACATGGTGCTGAATTTGATTTACAAGTATTTTGTTGAAGATTTATCTTAAATAATTTGTCTTTCTATATGACTTGGTGCTTCTCTCTTGTAGTTTTCAATATCATTTTCTTGTTGAATATACTACATGTATTAACTATAATAAATACAATATAAAGATGAGTTTTTTTTTTCCTCCCGGTCTTGTCTATTTGGTGTTCTAAAAGCCTTCTGTACCTGAATGACCACCTCTTTTCCAAGATTTGGGCAATCAATTTTATGCTATTAGTTTACCTTTGTGCTATTAGTTCCTATATGATTTTAGTTTTACTTCTTCTTCTATGCCCATGGTTCCTAAGGTATTTTGATTTATTTATTTTAGCCATCCTCAGTTTTGAACTTAAGGATTTGTACTTGCTTGACAAGTTCTCTACCATTTGTGTTATGCTCCCAGCCATTTTGTGGATTAGATTATTATTCTTTTTAGATAGGTCCTCACATTTTTACCTATGACTGACCTCAGACCATGGTCCTCCTTTTTACAGCTTTCTATAGAGCTGAGATCACAGACCTGTATCACTACACCCAGTTTCTAGATTAAGATAAAGGGAGGTTCATTAATTTTTGTCCAGCATAGCTTCAAACTGTGACCCTCTTGAGTAGCTGGGATTACTATTATGGGCTACTGTTCTTTTTACTGTTCTTTTTATATCATAGGTCGTACCTGTCCTCTTCATTCGTTTCCACTTATTTTTCTTTTTGTTGTCTGAATGTCCTAATTTATTTATCTTCAAATTTTGAGTATCTGTCTTCTCCTTGATCCATTCTACTGATAAGACTTTCTACTGGATTTTTATTTGACTTACTGAACTTTTCCTTTCTATAATTTCAATTTCTTTTTTCAGAATTTCTATTTATATCTTTAATTTTCTGCCTTATTTGATCCAGCTGTTTATTTGTATTCTTTTTGAATTCACTTAGATGGTTACTTTTGTTCTCTTTAATTTTGTTGATCATTCATACTAATATTGTTTTGAAATGTTTGGGATTTTATCCACTTAACCACATGAGTATCCATTATTGTGTAATTGTTGGCTTTAGGGATATCATGTCACCTTTTTTCATGTATCTTATGTTTTTGTGTTGAGATTTGTTTATCTTGGAGCCAGGTCATTGTTTGAAGATTGGTTCTCCTTTATTTTGCTCAATTGAAGTATTCACGATGCTCAGTCAGGACTAGCTAGTAGCAAGATTGAGGTGCATTTGCTTATTACTAGATTTGGGGAAACATTCACCTGAGCTCAAAGCATATGGCCTGATCCCTAGCACTACTTAAGAGAGGAGTAAACTAGTTGAAAAATTGGCTGCTGTCCAGCTATTTTTGGACACTTTCCTAAAGATGCTAGGGATGGGAGGATGCTATTAATATTATCTTCTGTGTGTGTGTGTGTGTGTGTGTGTGTGTGTGTGTGTGTGCTGGTTTCTGGACTTGAATTCAGGGACTAGGTGCTGTCCCTTGAGCTTTATGCTCATGTTTAGCGCTCTACCACTTGAGTTACAGCTTTACTTCTAGCTTTTTGAAGGTAAAAATCTCATGGGTGCCAGGCGCTGGTGACTCACACCTGTAATCCTAGTTACTCAGGAGGCTGAGATCTGAGGATCGAGGTTGAAAGCCAGCCCAGGGCAGGAAAATCCGTGAAACTCTTATCTCCAATAAACCACCAGAAAACCGGAAGTGGTGCTGTAGCTCAAGTGGTAGAGCGCTAGCCTTGAGCTGAAGAGCTGAGGGACAGTGCTCAGGCCCAGAGTTCAAACCCCAAAACTGACCAAAAAAAAAAAATCTCATGGGCTTTTCTATATAGCCTGGCTAGGCAGCCAGTAATTATGATTAGATGTGTGAGCCACTGGCAGCTGGCTGCATTTTGTTTTGGCATAACTTTGCTTGAGCTAGCCTTGAGCTTGAGATGCTCCTGCTTCTCCCTCCTAAGTAGCTGTGATTACAGACAGTTGGAATTACTTAGTTGAGATCAGGTCTCAATCTGTTGCCCAGCTGGTTTCAAACATATATGTGTGTGTGTGTGTATATATGTGTGTGTGTGTGTGTGTGTGTGTGTGTGTGTGTGTGTGTGTGTATATATATATATATATATATATATATATATATATATACATACATACATTT
>NW_012270673.1:7407-8249 GCF_000151885.1 Dipodomys ordii
CCGGAAGTGGTGCTGTGGCTCAAGTGGTAGAGCGCTAGCCTTGAGCTGAAGAACTGAGGGACAGTGCCCAGGCCCAGAGTTCAGGCCCCACAACCGGACCCCCCCAAAAAAAAAGAGTGCTTAGTGTTTTTCTTAGGATACTCCATATTAGACTCACTAATCTTCCCAACATTGTATAAAATATTTGCTATTAATAGCTCCATTTTCTGGATGAGGAAACTGAGGTGTAAAAAGTTTAAACATTGCCTGTTATGCAGCTAGTAAGTATGGAAAAATCAAACCCAGGCAGTCTGGTTTTACAGTATTGTTGGCCTTTAAACTGTGTCACCTCCTATAATAGAACTTACAACTCACTGATTTCTATGATGTTGGAATTCAATGAACTAGTATAGGGTTTGGGGTATGGCTCAAGTAGTAGAGTGCTTATGCAGCATGTTTGAGGTCCCTTTGTTCAATCCCCAAGACTGGAGATTGAAAAAAATTAAACAAGATAGTATACACAAAGACACTTGAGAACATTCTTAGCATGAAGGGTGTTTAATTTGCCTTTAGAAATACTGCCAGAGCCAGGCACCTGGCATCTGTAATCCTAGCAATTAGGAGGCTGAGATCTGAGGATCATTGTTTGAAGCCAGTCTGGGCAGCAAAGTCCATAAGTCTTTTATCTCCAGTTAACTACTGAAATGCTGAAGTAGAGCTAGCCTTGAGCAGATAAACTCAGGGATAACACCCAGGCTCTGAGTTCAAGCCCCAGAACACACACACACACACACACACACACAGATAACACCCAGGCTCTGAATTCAAGCCCCAGAACACACACACACACACACACACACACA
>NW_012270674.1:0-1544 GCF_000151885.1 Dipodomys ordii
CCGTCTTTTAATGCCTTCAGTCTTCTAATGGCAGACTTGATTGTGACAGCAGAAGTGGCACTGTAGGTCCAGGCGCCACCGGCCACTATTTTCATGTAGGAACCACAGTGCCAGATCCCCACAGCTCGCCTCTTTGTCACTACGCCTGCCACAGAAGGAGCAGGTGTAGTTGGTGTGCTGGCTGATTTCAGCATTTGTCACTATCTTCTGAAGGGAGGCACCATAGCAGGTCCCGTATTTACTGAAAATGCTGACCTTGGTGTGTTTTGGCTATTGCTGAAACCTGAGTCCAGGCCCAGAGAAGAAGAGTCGGTATGTGCAGGGAACCATCACTTTTTTATAAAGCTCTTCTAGGTAGTTCTTTGTCCATAGTCAAGACCTCACACTCTGCTCAGTCCTATACCTCCAGCCTGGCTTCTTGCTGGTTATTTGGAGATGGAGACTCTTGGACTTTTAGCCTGGTCTGGTTTCAAACCTCAGTCCTCCAAGATCTCAGACTCCAGAGTAGCTAGTCTTACAGATGTGAGCCACTGGTCCCTGGCTTTTCCTGGATAATTCTGGTGTGATTTAGGTAGCACCACTTAATACTTTGATTCCTTATGGCTTTTATGCATCTTCAGATTTTGCTTATCATTGATTGACTTATCTCCAATTAACCAGCAAGAAGACCAAAGTGGGCTGTAGTTCAAGTGGTAGAGCATCAGCCTCAAGCAAAAAAGCCATGTGAAAACACAAGGCCTTAAGTTCAAGCCCTAGTATTGGCATACAAAAAGTTGTACTTCCAGCCTGGCACCAGTGGCTCACACCTGTCATCCTAGCTACTCAGCAGGCTGAGATCTGAGGATCGTGGTTCAAAGCCAGCCCATGCAGAAAAGTTCCTGTGAGACTCTTCTTTCCAATTAACCATTCAAAATCCAGAAGTGGTGCTGTGGCTCAAGTTGTAGAGCCACTAGTTTTGACCACAAAGAAGCTCAGGGACAGCATCCAGGCCTTGAGTTCAAGCCCCACACCTACCAAAAAATAATTGTACCTCCATGTGATTTTGATTTATTGTGTGTCCAGTAATGCTGAAGGCTCTGGGGACAGTGGTGGAGTGAGTGAGTGCAGAGGCCGGGGGAGGGGGGAGGGGGGGTGCGAGGGGCTGTCTCCACGTCTGTGGTCTAGCCAATAGCTACCCATGTATCCATAGCTACCAGGCAAGTGGTCCAGGCTGAGACGGGACAGTCAGAAATCTTGGAGAAAGATAGTAGATTCTAGGCCCTGGTGTATCGTCCTCTGAGGGAGCAGGGCTACCCTGTGTGAGAATCTGTACTAGTATTGCCCTTTTGGACAATGGCTGAACCTTCTGTTGTAACATGTTTACTGAGAATCATTAGGTGAAGTTTGCTTTAGATGGAAGGGTAGACAATTGAGGTTGATTGGTTTCACAAATGGTTACAAGAGCAGAAGTAGAGCCTGGAACTAGGATACGCTTAGAAGTAACTGTACTGTGGGGCTGGGAAGGTGGCTCAGTGGTAGAGCGCTTGCCTTGCATGTATGAGGCC
>NW_012270674.1:6670-7999 GCF_000151885.1 Dipodomys ordii
GGCTTTATTCTTCTTGCTTATGTGGTGCTGAGGAATCGAACCCAGGGCCTCAGGCATGCAAGGCAAGCGCTCTACCACTGAGCCACCTTCCCAGCCCCACAGGGGAGACCTTTATCCACCAATATCTACATGTAGTGGCATGTGCCTGTCATCCTAGCTAGGTGGGAGACTGAAATCAGGAGGACCATGGTTCCAGGCAAAAACATTCACCAGCCAGGCGCCCATGGCTCATGCCTAAAATCCTAGCTACTTAGGAGGCTGAGATCTGAGGATCACGGTTCAAAGCCAGCCAGGGCAGGAAAGTCCGTGAGACTCTTATCTCCAATGAACCACCAGAAAACCGGAAGTGGTTCTATGGCTCACGTGGTAGAGTGCTCACCTTGAGCTGAAGAGCCCAGAGTTCAAGCCCCACAACCAAAAAAAGAATTCACAAGACTCCAAAGGAAGAAAGCTGGACCTGGTGGCAGATGCCTGTTATCCCAGCTGTAATGGGAAGCATATTATAAGCAGATCAAGGTGGGGACTAAAAGTGAGGCCTTTATGCAAAAACTTACCCCCCCCCCAAAGTGTTGGAAATGTAGCTGACCAGTAGCACACCTACAAAACAAGCTCAAGGCCCTGTGTTCAAAACCTCAGTACTATACCATCAAACAAAAAAAAAAAAGAAGAAGAAAAGCAGATTGGATTTCCAAAGATATACAAATGGCTCTCAAACCCATGAAAAGATGCTGAACACCATTTCTCATTGGGAAATGCAAATGAGAACCACAGGGGACACAGTGGAAGGGCTGTGAGCGGAAAAATGAGACAAACAAGGGCTGGAATGTAGCTCAGTGGCAAAGTGCTTGCCTGACAAGTGCAGTGTTGTGGGTTTGATCCCTGGTACCAAAAGAGAAAAGAAAAATGAGAAGAACAATAAGCATAGAGGATGTGGGAAAAACAGAACCTGCCTGCAATACCTGTGGGAAAGGGGTGAAGTGGCTCAGCTGTGGGGGGAACTGTTGGCTCCTTCCTTAAGACTGAGATCGGGTGGGCTGGGGAGTGGCTCAAGTGGTAGAGCACCTGTCAAGCAAGCTTAGAGAGAACACTTAAACACAATACTGCTTTAAGAAAAAAAAAAAAAGCTGGGTGGAGATCAGTGGCTCTGGTCTCTAATCCTAACTACTCTGGAGGCTGAGATCTGAAGATTGTGTTTGGAAAACTGCTCTGTGAGACTCTTTTTTTTTGGGGGGGGGGTGGTCTGGTCGTGGGGCCTGAACTCTGGGCCTGGGCGCTCTCCCTCAGCTCTTCAGCTCAAGGCTAGCGCTCTACCACTTGAGCCACAGCACC
>NW_012270675.1:0-3455 GCF_000151885.1 Dipodomys ordii
AAAGACTTGAAGAGAAACTTCTCTGAAGAAGAAAGGATGGCCAATATACACATGAAAAAATGCTCAACCTCCCTAGCCATAAAAGAAATGCAAATCAAAACAACATTGAGATACCACCTCACCCCATTTAGAATGGCTATAATCAAGTACTCTAACAACAACAGATGCTGGAGGGGATGTGGACAGAAGGGAACCTTACTGCATTGTTGGTGGGAGTGTAAACTTGTTCAACCACTTTGGAAAGTAGTATGGTGGTTCCTCAAAAGACTATACATAGAGTTCCACTATGAACCAGCAATCCCACTTTTGGGCATTTACCCAAATGATCACACACAAGACCCTCCTAAAGCTACTAGCACAACTATGTTTATTGCAGCATTATTTACCATAGCTAAGATATGGAACCAACCCAGATGCCTTTCAGTAGATGAATAGATCAAGCAAATGTGGTATATATTCACAATGGAATTCTATGCCTCCATCAGAAAGAATGACCTTGTCCCATTTGTTAGGGAATGGAAAGACTTGGAAAAAATTATATTAAGTGAAGTAAACCAGGCCCAAGAAACATAGGTCCCATGATTTCCCTTATTTGCAATAACTAGTATATGTCTGAGACAAGCAGAAAAGGTCAGATAAGATGATGTTAAATAAAATGAACCCCAAGATAAGGACCCAAGTGGATTTTTTTCTTTCTTGTTATTATTTCTAACATATTTATAAGGTACCACGTGATTTTTTTGTTGCTTTGTATGTCCCTCCCCCACAATATAACCCCTCTTTTCACTGTATTTATGTTGGTATAATTTGGGGAGGGGAAGGGAAAAACAAATTGTTTAAATAGGGATATATGTTGACCCATTTTCACAATGAGATATACAAGATGCAATGTTGAAAAATGAACTTTACAATTTAGGCAGGGGGATGGGGGAGCGTAGTTGTGGAGATGGGAGGGAAGGGATGGTAGGTGAAAAACAAAGGAGGAAGCAACAATGCTTGATAAGAAATGTACTCATTGGGGCTGGGAGATTATTTTATGATTTTTTAAAGGGAACTGAGTATATAAGCTCCCCATGGTAAAGACACCCTAGATTAAATATAATTTCTATAATAATACATAATGAGGGGGGGCAAACAAGTTAATTAAAATGTATCATTCAAGCTTATTCATTGCTTTACCTCAGTCTTTCACATTAGACAGAGTTTTATAAGGGTGATTATTTTAGAGCAGTGGTACAATAGGCATTGCCATAAAAACAAACAGAATTGATTTTAAGTGCACAGAACGCTGAAATTGAGGCTGTGCATGGGCCACATCAGGTGGGTAGACTGCATTGACCAGGTGGATGCCCAAATGATGCAAACACTGGGCAGAGAATCTATACCTAGACAGGTAGAGAGAAAACTAAACATAGGCATAGTTTCTTAGTACATTTAATACACTGGAGGAAGGTTAACAGGGGCAAATTAGTCATGGTTACTTAATAAGCGTAAGAATGCTAAATTTGTTCCAATGGGGTTCTTACTGCTTACTACATTTATTAACACCCTCTGCCCTGATTGTAGATTTAGGTTTCAAAAACATTTGTGCCAGGAGCCAGTGGCTCACACCTGTAATCCTAGCTACTTAGGAGTCTGAGATCTGAGGATCATGATTCAAATCCAGCCCGGGCAAGTAAGACTATAAGACTCTTCTCTCCAATTAACTACCAGAAAACCAAAAGTGGTGCTGTGGTTCAAGTGATAGAGCACTTGCCTTGAGCTGAAGAGCTGAGGGACAGCACCCAGGCTCAGAGTTCAAGCCCTATGATGGACAAAAAAAAAAAAAGATTTGTTAAACTTTTGATGCTTGTTCTGGTCTATTTATTATTTTTATTGGTTTACCTCGATACTTCCATACTGTCTATTTTTACTTTTGCCTTCACAAGTATAAAGTTGGTATAAGGCCAAGGAAGAGGCCTGAATCCACATAGGAGAGAATCAAAATAATTGTCACATCATTCTTTCTAGAAGCAGGAAATTAAAAGTTGAAAAGAAAGTAGTGTGTGTGTGTGTGTGTGTGTGTGTGTGTGTGTGTGTGTGTGTGTAAAAGTGGATAAAAACCAGAGTCAGGAAACCTAGCCTTGGAAATCCGGTCTGGAATACAGCTGGAACTCACTTCTTTTACACTGAGCCTTGTGACCTTGGCTTGTGCCCACATTCTAAACAGCATGTATGGCATCCGAATTGCTAATTTGAGGCTGTGGTGGATGGAGGGGGCAGGTAGGAATGAAGGAATGGGAAGGAAAGAAATTACACTAAACTGCAAAAGTTATATTTCCTGCCAGGTGGCTCCCAAATCATCCAGCAGCTTTATTCAAGGCTTTGAAGTCTTGAGCCAAAGAGTTCCAAAATTGTAATATTTATCCTGCTGTCTCCAAAAACAAAACTTGACTATGTTCCTTGAAGTCAATCACACCAGCCTTTCAGGATGATAGATGGGGAGACTGAAAAAGAGTTATGGATGACCGGGAACTCCTTGGTAGTATTTGTTATGGTTGGCTCACTTGATCTCTCTCTCTCTCTCTTTCTCTCTCTCTCCCTTTCTCTCTCTCTCACACACACACAAACACACACACATTTTTGATGTTGTTGTTTTTCTTTTCAGCCTTTCACCATTAATGGCCCTCTTCCTTACAAATTCAGTCACCTATGGGATTATTCATCAAGCAAGTCAAGCAAGTCAAAATATGCCTCTAGAACAGCAGAGCTAACTCAACCACATTCCTTTAACACAGTAGTTGGGTATTATCACTTAAAACTCATGAACTAAACAAAGAGCAATGAAGATGGTAGTTAAACTCTTGATATGTCTTGAAGGTAGAGCCAACTTATACAGATGCTGATTAATTCATTAGATATTGACAATAAGGGAAAACAAGATATCAAGGATGACTAGTAAGTTTTTGCAAACAAGTAGAACAAGAAACTCATTTCTTCCTCTATCCTTCTCAATACTTCTATTAATATCAATAAACTACTATAATTAACACAAATATACGATAAATATAAATATAAAACTCTAGTTGCAATTATAATGTGGCCATCTTTTCCTCTTTGCACTAACTCGTAACTTCCAGGAGCTTAATATTCCAAGAGACTTTGAAAAAGTTTTGGTCTTTTGCTAGTGAAGAGAAAAAAGTCCTTATCACCAACTTACATACACATTCATATTCAATCTCCAGAAGTTTAATTCTGTACTCAAATGTGTATTGAGTACCTCATGGATCCAAGATTTAAAGACATCATTACTAGATTCATTTGTTCTTTTAACTCAGTATTATTGAGCACCTAGGATCCTAAAGATATTCAGGGGGAAATAATGCCCAAAATTACCTAGACTCTCTATTCTCTTCCTTCCTTCCTTCCTTCCTTCCTTCCTTCCTTCCTTCCTTCCTTCCTTCCTTCCTTCCTTC
>NW_012270676.1:0-1126 GCF_000151885.1 Dipodomys ordii
TGTAGCTCAAGTGGTAGAGCGCTCGCCTTGAGCTGAAGAGCTGAGGGACAGTGCCCAGGCCCAGAGTTCAAGCCCCACGACTGACAAAAAAAAAAAAAAAAGAACTCTCATGCTATATCCTGTTGGGAATATACCAAAGTACATGGTAATAGTAACATGATAATAATAAACAGAGGAAAATGATAGCATGATATATAAAAAATAAAAAAAGATAAAGTAGGAGCTGCATACTATGTAGCAAAGACAAAATGCTCAGCCCAACTGCGTGTTTCAGTCTCAGGATCATGATCAATTCAGGTACAACATCCTTCAATCTCTTCATCCTAAAAACCAGTCACACCACCTTTCTGATCTGGGTTTCCTACTTTGTCTAGATCATTGGTCCTCCACAGTTGCTGTCTGAGGTAGAAGGCAGATAAACCACAGGAGAGAAATTTCTCATTTATTTTCCCCAACAGAAGACAGGGCTATTAGTCTTCCTGGCCATGGTAACCGTGACATTAATTTACCTTCTATTGTCATGACAGGCTCTCCTATAGCTCTTCAAGAAAATGATATGCCAGAAGATTTCTAGATATCCATGATTCCTTGGAAAGGAGCAAATAAAACTTGAAAGCTCATTATGGGGCTGGAGATACAACTCGGTGGTCGCACACTTGCCAAGCATGCAAAAGCCTTGGGTTAGTCTTCCGCACTGCAACAAAACAAAACAAAAATAAACTTCAGGATATGATTTAGGCACTTACTTTGAAGTCTTAGCTCTCATTTCTTCTTATCCAATCCTATCTGAAGAATAAGCAAGAATATTTACAACTCTATTTTGCATTTATTAGGGGAAAAATTGAGCTCTTTTTAACCAAAAATCCTGCCATAACTAAACATACTATTATTGTTTTTATCAGTCATGGTAGAGGCAATAGTTTTACTGGTCAATGAATGCTCATAAGGATGATCATCCCAACAACAAATCCTCAAAGAAACAACTGCCCAATAAATAAGTGGGCTAAAAGAATGACATTGCCCCATTTATTAGGAAATGGAAAAACTTGGAAAAAATTATATTAAGTGAAGTAAGCCAGGCCCAAAGAAACATAGGTCCCATGGTTTCCCTTATTTGCAATATCTA
>NW_012270676.1:4951-6486 GCF_000151885.1 Dipodomys ordii
GAAGAGCTGAGGGACAGCGCCCAGGCCCAGAGTTCAGGCCCCAGGACCGGACCCAAAAAAAAAACAATATTGTGGACTAAGAATAATCATTCTTATTTTATTAAAGCAAAAAGATCAAACATTTTCTTGGAGATGTAAGAATAACAAATGAGCGTGGGGCTGGGAAGGTGGCTCAGTGGTAGAGCGCTTGCCTTGCATGCCTGAGGCCCTGGGTTCAATTCCTCAGCACCACATAAGCAAAAAGCAAAAACCCGGAAGTGGCACTGTGGCTCAAGTGGTAGAGCGCTAGCCTTGAGCTGAAGAGCTGAAAGACAGTGCCCAGGCCCAGAGTTCAGGCCCCATGACGGGACCAAAAAAAAAAAAATGAGCGTGGAAATAAATGAGCGTGGAAGTAAATGAGCAAAACTGAAATTTCATGTCATGTTCTGCTCTTGAAAAGCAAGAATAACAAGACAGTGTGGCACTACAGTGATTACAGAAACATAGGGGGTGGGGTGCTGGGAAGGTGGCTCAGTGGTAGAGTGCTTGCCTTGCATGCAGGAGGCGCTGGGTTCCATTCGTCAGCACCACATAAGCAAAAAGAAAAAAGCTGGAAATGGCGCTGTGACTCAAGTGGTAGATTGCTAGCCTTGAGCTGAAGAGCTGAGGGACAGCGTCCAGGCCCAGAGTTCAGGCCCCATGACCCGACCAAAAAAAAAAAATTATGTTAGTTGCAAAGTCTTACTTTAAGATAAATATACAAACACTTGAATATTTTATACATCTAAGTCGTTTTTTCCAAAGCCTGGGGAGAGGAACACATCTAATGGAATTTATAGCAATAAACCTGTTTTCAAAGAAGTAGATTTATAGAACAAATTTCTAATATTAAAGCAGCCTCCCAGACTCAAATAGGATAATGAAAATAATAATAAAGGTGTTCTCTGGTAGAGGATAAATTCAAGAAAACTGAAAGTATTGTCGTTAGAGGTGGAGAATAAGGATTACTTCCATTCATAAATCATTCCATGTGAATATGAAACTTAGTGCCAGCTTTCTTTGCATGGTAGAGAAAAGCAAACTAAATTAACTTGGGTTTCTATTGCTAAAAGTTGACATGGCTTGCATAATACATGTAAATCTGTCATTCAGACCACCCTATGATTAAACCAGAATAATTATTAGAATATTTAATGAGAAAGTACATTTTTTATTCTAGTCTTCAGGAAAAATCAGTAGTGCTCATCATTCTATTTCTGTAAAGGGATTTGTAATACTTGGCACAGGATGGTTTTTGCAAAATGCCTTTAGAGCCTAGGTAAAAAGATTGCTCTCAAATATAAAGCACTAAAAACATTTTTTCCTTTCTTTTCTTACTATAGGAAAAATGTCTTTCTCCCACCTGTGAAACCATTTTACAAAGCCAGATGAATCACTTATTTTCTTCCTTATCACAGTTTCCAGATTTGGGGTCATTTTTTTCAGAAACTATTTTTCCCTCTTTTTAAACAACAAAAATCTTTCCTTTGGGCTGGGAAGGTGGCTCAGTGGTAGAG
>NW_012270677.1:0-1103 GCF_000151885.1 Dipodomys ordii
CCCTCAGCTCTTCAGCTCAAGGCTAGTGCTCTACCACTTGAGCCACAGTGCCACTTCCGGCTTTTTTCTTTTTTGCTTATGTGGTGCTGAGGAATGGAACCCAGGGCCTCATGCATACAAGGTAAGCGCTCTACCACTGAGCCACCTTCCCAGCCCCTGAACTTTTTTTTTTCTACAGTCTTTCTATTGCATATTTTTTTGATGCATTCCTCCACTGAGGGGCGTTTTTGGCTGATTCCATATCTTGGCTATCCCTTTGGTGCTTTACCTCCCATCTTTTGGTTTCAAATAACTTAGGTGACCTAAGTCAAGTGCTTTGTTATCATTGTGTGAGGACTGCCTAATTTGATCTTTGGTTCAGCACTTGTGCCAATATATACTTGCTGCATAATTAATTGTAGGGTTGGCAACTGATTGTTAGTTTAATAAGGTATAAATTTCTGTGTCACAGTTTCAGTGTAATTAACTAGCCACAATGTAGCAGTCTTTTCTGGCTACTTTTATAAAAATAATTTTATTGTGAAGGTGATTGTACATAGGGTTATAGTTGCATAAGTAAGATGATGAGTACATTTCTTTTTGCATAATGTTAGCTCCTAACTCATGTCCTCCCAATCCCCCCCTCCACTCCTCTTCCCCACAAGTTGAAAAGTTCATTTCCAACAAAGTGTCTAGTGAGTATCACTGTTGCATGGCTACTTTTAATTGTAAAAAAGTACACGGATACATTCTACTGGTGCAAGATTAGGACAATCTAGGAAATACAATGTCAAATCTTGTTTCCCTCCTTCTAGCCCTTGCTGTCACTTTGGCTTCCGCACATGTTACAATTCTTGATGTTTTATATGAAATGATCCAAGTATTTCTTCTTCTACACATCTACACAACTTTTTTTTCTTTTTATTTCTTTGGTTGGTCCTGGGGCTTGAACTCTGGGCTTGGGCCCTGTTACTGCGGTCTTCAGCTCAAGGCGAGGGCTCTACCGCTTTAGCCACAGCACCACTTCTGGTTTTCTAGTGAATAATTGGAGATAAGAGTCTCACAGACTTTCCTGCCTGGGCTGGCTTTGAACCATGATCCTCAGATCTCAGCCTCCTGAGTAG
>NW_012270677.1:10111-12085 GCF_000151885.1 Dipodomys ordii
CAAGGCAATTGCTCTACCACTGAGCCACCTTCCCAGCCCCATCCAGGAGATTCTTATCTCTAATTAATCACAAAAAGCCAGAAGAGGAACTATGGCTTAAGTGATATAGTAGAACACTAGTCGTGAGAAAATTGCTCAGGGCAGCATTCTGGGTGGGAGTCCCAGCACCAGCACAAAACTAAAACAAACAATAAAATCTTATTTCAAAAATTTTTTTTTCTTTTTTTGTCAGTCCTGGGGCTTGAACTCCTCAAGACCTGAGCACTGTCCCTGAGTTTCTTTTGCTCAAGGCTAGCACTCTACCACTTGAGCAATAGAGCCACTTCTGGCCTTTTCTGTGTATATGGTATACTGTGGACTTGAACCCAAGGCTTCATGCATGCTAGACAAGCACTCTACCACTACGACACGTATTTGTAATAACTAGTATATGTCTGGGACAAGCAGAAAAGCCCAATAAGATGATGTTAAGTGAAATGAACCCCAAGATAGAATTTATAAGGTAACACGTGATCTTTTTGTTGCTTTGTATGTCCCTCCCCCATGGCATAACAAAATGTTTAAACAAAATGTTTAAATAGGGATACAGATTGACCCATTGCAACAATGAGATGTACAAGACATTATGTCAAAAAACGAACTCGACAATTTAGGGGGGGGGTTAGGGGTTGGGAGGGTGGTTGAGGAGTTGGGAGGGACAGAAAAACAAAGGAGGCAACAATGTTTGATAAGAAATGTGCTCATTACCTTGCTCATGTCACTGTCACCCTTCTGTACAGTATTTTCACAATAAAAAACTTTTTTAAAAATTTATTTTTCTACAAGTATTCCATGGATAGTTCATTATCATCCTTCTTCTATTCTGTTATTATTTATTTATTTATAAACTAATATCCTGGAAAATGCAATTGTGCAGAATTCTTACCAATTTATATATTATATATATATATATATACACACACACACATATATATATATATGTATATATAAATGCCATAGCATACTTTTTTAGTCTGTATAACAAATTTTAAAATCAGAGTATAGGCTGCTTTGTTAAGGACTTAGTCACTTGCAAAATCTCAATAATGATAAACTGTTGCAATTAAATAATGATTACATTTCACCTAACATCAGCTTATCTGACCTTTTCTGCTTGTCTCAGACATATACTAGTTATTGCAAATAAGGGAAACCATGGAATTTAAGTTTCTTTGGGCCTGGCTTACTTCACTTAATATAATTAATCCCTGTTTTGACTGTATTTGATGTTGGTACAATTTGGGGAGGGGAAGGGAAAAAACAAATTGTTTAAATAGGGATACAGGTGGACCCATTGCAACAATGAGATGTACAAATCATTATGTCGAAAAGAGAACTTCACAATTTTGGCGGGGGCGTGGTGGGGGAGATGGAAGGGATGGGAAGGGGAAACAAAGGAGAAGGCAACAATGCTTGATAAGAAATGTACTCATTATCTTGCCCATGTAATTGTAACCCCTCAGTAAGGTATTTTCACAATAAAAAAAAAGAAAAACAGCAATGATTACAGTTAAAATGATTGGGTTGCTGACTTTAAATCGGATTGAGATTAGCAGGTGCTTTTTACAAAATAATAGTGTTTAATTGGCAGCATAAGAAGCAGAGGTGCTTCAAATGTTGGAGAACTGTCATCAGAAACTGTGTAATGCAGACTTAATGACTGTATAAGTTAAAAGTTAATAAATCTACTCTTGTAACTCTGTTTCATAGCTTATAAATCTGAGAAGTTTAGTATAGTAGCCACTGAAGTTATAACAGATTTGAAAAACTTATTCATTTTGTTTTGTTTCATTTCTGGATCTTGTTGTCAGAAATAATAAGAGCATTTTGTCTGTCCCTCCCCCACTGTATAACCCCTGCTTTCACTGTATTTGATGTTGGTATAATTTGTGGAGGGGAAGGGGAAAAACAAATCATTTAAATAGGGATACAGGT
>NW_012270678.1:0-2245 GCF_000151885.1 Dipodomys ordii
CTTATGTGGTGCTGAGGAATCGAACCCAGGGCCTCGAGCATGCAAGGCAAGTGCTCTACCACTGAGCCACCTTCCCAGCCCTAGGTGAAATGTTTTTGACTTTGGAATCAAGGATAGAATCTAGAAGTCCCTTTAGATGTAAAGCATGTCTATATGATTACCATATAGACATGTTCCATGTCTATATGGTAATTATGATAACAATTAGCTTTTCTGAACACTGAGGAAAAAATAGGGATTTTTGAGTGAAGAACTCTGGAGTGGAACATGGCAGTGGAATCCTGGCAGCCACAAAACCTGAGGCAAATCATTTAAATTCATGTGCTGTAGTTTCTTCATCTGTAAAATAGAGATCTTACTAGGGTTTTCCTTTTAGAGCAGATGTAGAGATTAAAGGAGATGATGCACTTCAATGCTTAGAAGCCTGTGTAGCTAATGATAACTACTTGACAAATGTTAGGTAATACGACCATACTTTACATTCTATGTCTCATTTCTTCCTCACAACTCCATAAGAGCAAGGCAATTTTACAAATGAAAAGATCCAATCTCAGACAGGATAAGTGGTAGAATTTTTTAAAAAGAAGAGGAAAAAGGGGCTGGGAATGTGGCTTAGTAGTAGAGTGCTTGCCCAACATACATGAAGCCCTGGGTTCGATTCCTCAGTACCACATAAACAGAAAAAGCCAGAAGTGGGTCTGTGACTCAAGTGGTAGAGTGTTAACCTTGAGCAAAAAGAAGAGCTCAGGGACGGTGCCCAGGCCCTGAGTTCAAGATCCAGGATAGACCCTGGGATGATAGAAATCACTGTATAATATTTGGCCTCTCCCCTGCTGATTTTAGCAAGGTAGGAATGATCAGATCAGCCTGCATCAGCGGCTCTCAGTGAGACAATTCTCCCTTCCCCTCCCGCTTGGAGCATTTGCAATGTCTGGAGTAGTGGGACACTGCTTCATGTTCCATAGTGCACAGGGAAGTCTTCACTCCTGACAGAGATTATCCAGCACAAATATCACCAGTGCTTGAGATGTTCTCCCTCTGAATGGTGGAGGCAGGAGGGGTGGGACCAAGGGAGGTAGAGTGAGGGGTGACCAGGAGGTGTGTAGCGTGAACAGTGCTGGGAATGGCACAAGGAGGCCCTGAAAGAGAGGACTCCTAGGGATGAACAAAGTGAATATAAACTACCCAACTCCCCAGAGCTGGGCCTGGAGAAGGATGGGACTGTGTCCCCCATGGTTCGTGTTTGTAAGACCTCTCTTCGGAGATGCTGATAAAAGACAAATAGCTCTTTGAACTATTTTGGTAATTATTCTATAAGTCTAAAATTATCTCAAAATACAAAGTCAAAGAACAGTGTTTCCTCCAAGTCCCTTAAGTAGACTCTAGGAAACTTTGGTGTCTGGAAGGGGCACAAACATGAAATGTATTTTGATATTGAAATTAGATATCATGATCTTTACAGAAATCCTTTTATTCTCTTACTGTACATTCTTTAAAGTACACCTATGCCTCAAAGTTGAAATCAGTCAGTTAGTGGTCGGTGTCCCTTGTGTGTTGGCAGATATTTATTTAGTATCTGGGGACAATTTATCACAGCAAGTATACCTTCAGGTTGTTGATGTTTTGCTGCTTGTATTTATTAGTTTGCATTTTTGTTGATATCTTTGTGTTATAGCATACATTCTTTTTATAACCATGCCCCAATAGCTTCAGAGATTTGTAGGGATATAAAATTTGAGACAGAAATGTTAATGAATTAGCTCAGAATTGCTAACACAAATGTAAACTGAGAAGAGTAATCCATTAAAAAGGAAAAAATTGCAAGAAGTGTGTACTATTGAAAAGCTGAATTTAAATGACTTGTTGTATTAATACATTGTCCAACATGTAATTCTGTAAAGTATAGCAGCAAGAACAATGATGTTTTCTTTAATGAAATTTCTACAGAATGTTTCAGGACATATTTAGTAAGCTGAGGGTATGGATTAAAAAAAATTATTATCACAGACTATGTGTCCAGAAATCTTGACTAAATGCTAAAGAGATGTGTAAATTTGGAAAATAAATTAAATTCTAAAAGTCTTAATTTGATCACCAATGAAGTGGGGGTAATGAAATATCATAGCAGTAGTTGGGGCTGGGAAGGTGGCTCAATGGTAGAATGCTTGCCTTGCATGCATGAGGCCCTGGGTTCAATTCTTCAGCACCACATAAGCAAAAAAGAAAAAAGCCGGAAGTGGCGCTG
>NW_012270678.1:2295-3793 GCF_000151885.1 Dipodomys ordii
TTTTTCTTTTTGCTTATGTGGTGCTGAGGAATTGAACCCAGGGCCTCATGCATGCAAGGCAAATGCTCTACCACTGAGCCACCTTCCCAGCCCAATCTTGGGAGTCTTTTATCACTAACTTTTATGTTCTTCTCTCTTTGTTTCTTGCCATCAGAACCCTGCATGCAACCTTTCAACATAGGAAGCTGTGCTAAGAATTTGAGTCGGTGGTATTTTGACTTTAAACAATATCAGTGCCGATTGTTTACCTATGGTGGCTGCATGGGGAATGCCAACAACTTCCTCAGCAAGGAAGATTGCAAGAATGCTTGCCAGTTACTTGGTAAGACCTTTATCTCTAGCAGTGGGAGGGCCTGGTTTAACTAGAAATGGTATATGAGTATGGTTTTAGACTCATCTTTGAGATTGATCTTCCTTGATTCAAGAGGTAGCTCTGTTAATTCACTGGTTGGGAGGTGTTGGGCTAGTGAGCTAGTTGCCCTTGTAAGTTTCAGTTTTCTTATCTATAATATGAGGATAATAACAGCATGTACTTAATAATAGATTTGTCATGACCAAAAAAAAAATGAGATCACATGGGAATCTTAAGGCAGGGAACTGAACGTTTAAATAAAAATGACTAGAAGGGGCCTCTGGGAGTCAGACCAGGGATGGAAGTACCACTCTGGGATGCTTCCTTGGAATGTGGGGAGCCAGGGCGGGGAGAAGAGCCAGGGATATAAAACCTGATCCTTCCTTCTCCAGGTCATTTCACATTCATATGAGCTGATTTCCCTCCATAGCTTCTTTCTTAATGCCTTTCCTGCACCCAGGCTCCCCTTCCCTACAAATAAGTAAACTATGGCAGGACTTCCAAGGCTCTTCATTGCCTCCCAGTAACAGAGAGCAATGCCCAAGAGTCGCCTGATCATTTTTTTTCTCTTCTGAGCAAATGGGTGGCCCACTCTCCACTTCTCAGGCCCATGACTGCCCCTGACTCTCATTCAAGAACTTTATTCTGCTCTTCCAGAGCTTGCTTTTATGCCCTCTCCATCTACAATGTTTCTATCCTTAAAGCCACCGCTCCTACACAAAAAAAATGAGATAGTATGAATAAAGTATTAATGGCCAATGGGGCCAGCTGAGAACAAGGTTTACGCCGCTCGGTGGGTGGTATTCCTCACAACCTCAACTCTGTCCAAAGACTGCTGAGAGCCCACCCACGCATGACACATACACAGGCAAGCTCTGCAGTGCTGTGAAGGCAGTGGAAAGTAGGTGGGGTGAAGGTGAAAGGCTATGTGTCCATTCTTCAGTGTAGTGCTGGGGGACAGTGTCCCTCCTGCTCCTGGGTTATTAAAATCCTCCTTTTCCAGCTTACTGTGTTTATTTTTTTGGGGGGGTCCGGTTGTGGGGCCTGAACTCTAGGCCTGGGCGCTGTCCCTCAGCTCTTCAGCTCAAGGCTAGCGCTCTACCACTTGAGCCACAGTGCCACTTCCGGCTTTTTTCTTTTTGCTTA
>NW_012270679.1:0-2367 GCF_000151885.1 Dipodomys ordii
AAAAAGCCGGAAGTGGCGCTGTGGCTCAAGTGGTAGAGCGCTAGCCTTGAGCTGAAGAGCTGAGGGACAGCGCCCAGGCCCAGAGTTCAGGCCCCACAATCGGATCCAAAAAAAAAATAAAACTCCTCTAGAAAAATGGAGAAGGAAATGTATCTCTATTGATTCTATGTGGCAAGGATAGTCTTGATATTAAAACCTGACAAAGGCCAGGTGTGTTGGAGCACACCTATAATCCCAGCTACTTGGGAGGTAGTGATTAGAGGATCCTGGTATGAAAATAACTTAGGCAAAAAGTTGAGGAGATTTCCACCTTAACAAATAAGCTGTGATATGGTGAATATCTGCAGTCCAAGCTATGTGGGAGACTTAGGAAAATATGTTCAAGGCTGACTCTAAGCCAGGCACCAGTAGCTCACACCTGTAATCCTAGCTACTAGGGAGGCTGAGATCTGAGGATCAAGGTTCAAAGCCACCCTGGGCAGGAAAGTCTGTGAGACTCTTATCTCCAATTAACTAGCAGAAAACTGGAAGTGGCGCTGTGGCTCAAGTGGTAGAGCACTAGCCTTGAGCTGAAGAACTAAAGCACAGTGCCCAGGTCGAGTTCAAACCCCACAACCAAAACAAAAAAAAAGGGGGGGGACTGACTCTAGACAAAAGCAAAACCCTATTTGAAAAAATACTAAAGCAGCCGGGTGCTGGTGGCTCACGCCTGTAATCCTAGCTACTCAGGAGGCTGAGATCTGAGAATCACAGTTCAGAGCCAGCCAGGGCAGCAAAGTCCATGAGACTCTTATCTCCAATAAACCACTAGAAAACCGGAAGTGGTGCTGTGGCTCAAGCGGTAGAGCGCTCACCTTGAGCTAAAGAGCGCAGGGACAGTGCCTAAGCCCAGAGTTCAAGCCCCATGACTGACAAATAAATCAATAAATAAAGCAAAAAGTACTGGGGTTGTAACTCAAGTGGTTGAGGGCCAGCCTAGACAGACAAGATTCTGACTTCAAATCCTAGTACTGCAGACTTAATTAATTAATTAAAACCTGATAAAGACATTATAAGAACATAAAATTTTCCTGGTGCAAGTGGCTCAAACCTATAATCTTTGCTACTCAGGAGGCTGAGATAAGAGATTCAAGGTTCAAAGTCAGCCTGGTCAGGAGAATCCATGAGACTTTTACCTTCTGTTAACCACCAAAAAGCTGGAAGTAGGACCGAGGCTCAGGTGGTAGAATGCTAACTTACCTTGAGCATAAAAGCTCAGGAACTGAGGTCCTGAGTTCAAGCCCCAAGACTGGTACAAAAAAAAATCAGATATGTAAGCTGGGCACTGGTGGCTCATGCCTGTAATCCTAGCTACTCTGGAGGCTGAAATCTGAGGATTGTGGTTCAAAGCCAACCTGGGCAGGAAAGTCCATGAGACTTTTATCCCCAATTTAAGCACAAGAAAACTGGAAGTGACTCAGTGGCTCAAAATGCTAGAGCACTAGCCTTGAGCTGAAGAGCTCAGAGACAGTGCCTAGGCCCACAGTTCAAGCCCCATGACCAATCAATCAATCAATAAATGATAGATGTGTATACATACATATAGTTGCATGTACATATAGGGCTAGGAGGGGGCCTGACTCAAATAGTAAAGCACCTGGTTAGCAAGCATAAACCCTTGAATTCAAACCTCAGTGCTGATCAATATATAATATATTTTGACAGATATTAAAGAAAGCGGGGAAGGTGGCTCAGTGGTAGAGTGCTTGCCTCACATGCATGAGGCCCTGGGTTTGATTCTTCAGCACCACATAAGCAGAAAAAGTCAGAAGTGATGCTGTGGCTCAGGTAGTAGAGTGCTAGCCTTGAGCTGAATTGCTGAGGAACAGTGCCCAGACCCAGAGTTCAAGCCCCACAACTGGCAAAAAAAGGAGAAGGAGGAGGAAGAGTAGGAGGGGAAGGAAGAAGAGGAGAAGGAGAAGAAGGAGAAGCAGAAGCAGAAGCAGAAGCGGAAGAAGAGGAAGAAGAAGAAGAAAGAAATGGAAATACATTCCACATTTATGGATTGGAAGACTCAATATTGCTAAAATGTTCATTCTCTCTCGTGTATGTGCATGTGAATGTGTGTGTTGATACTTGGCCTGGGCACTATCTTTTACCTTTTTAACTCAAGGCTAGTGTTCTACACTGAAGGCACAGCTCCACTACTGACTTATTGGTGGTTAATTGGATATATAGAAGGCTCCCAACACTTTCCTGCCCAGGCTGGCTTTGAATCAAAAATCCTCAGATACGCCGGGCGCTGGTGGCTCACGCCTGTAATCCTAGCTACTCAGGAGGCTGAGATCTGAGGATCGCGGTTCAAAGCCAGCCTGGGCAGGAGAGACC
>NW_012270679.1:9484-11287 GCF_000151885.1 Dipodomys ordii
GTAACCTCAAGGATACTTAAAAAACTGAAAGAGCTAGGCACTGGTGGCTCACACCTGTAATCCTAGCTACTCAGGAGGCTGAGATCTGAGGATCACAGTCCAAAGCCAGTCCTGGCAGGAAAGTCGTGAGACTCCTATCTCCAATAAACCATTAGAAAACCAGAAGTGGCACTGTAGCTCAAGTGGTAGAGCTGAAGAGCTGAGGGACAGTGCCCAGGCCCAGAGTTCAAGCCCCCCGACTGACCAAAAAAAAAAAAAAAGATAATCCTGTAATAGGAAAATTCGAACAGCCAAAATGTCTAATCAAGATCCATTCTGATCCATTCAGATCAGATCAAGATCCATCCAGTCACAATGATTTAAGATCTACTGTATCCTGGGCACAACTGGTACTGGAGATGCCAAATGAATGTCACATGATTGCATAGAAAAGATACAGGCAGGAAGAGAATAAAAACTGAACTAAGGCAGCAGCAGAGAGAGACACTCACAGTAGAAGGCAGATTTGAGAGATTTCTTAGAAGATAAAAACCAACAAAACCAAGGGAAGCATTAGCTAAAGAAGATAAAGGAGACAGAGATAAACAGAATTTCCTGGTTTGTGGTCTGAGTGAATGAGTAATGTTGTCAATCTGAGATAGGGAATTCAGAGAAGAAGCCTTGAATTCAGAGTGGGAGTAACTGAGCTTAAGAAGCGTTTGATTGAATGAATTGATAAATCATTATTCAATTTTTTTTGGTCAGTCATGGGGCTTGAACTCTGGGCCTGGGCACTGTCCCTCAGCTCTTTAGCTCAAGGCTAGTGTCTACCACTTTGAGCCACAGCACCACTTCCAGTTTTCTGGTGGTTAATTTGGAAATAAGAGTCTCAGGGAACTTCCTGTCCAGGCTGGCTTTTAATTGTGATCCTCAGATCTCAGCCTCTTCAGTAGCTAGCTAGGGATTATAGGCATGAGCCACCAGTGCCTGACTCATTATTTATTTTTTTGTGCCTGCCATTATACTACTTGACAATAGACCCGTGCCCCAAGAGTTCAGAAGTTTCCTTCCAAAGGAAACAAAAACTATGGAAGCCTTGAAGGAGATTTTTTTTCTTTTTTTTGGGGGGGGGGTCCAGTCGTGGGGCCTGAACTCTGGGCCTGGGCACTGTCCCTCAGCTCTTCAGCTCAAGGCCAGCGCTCTACCACTTGGGCCCCAGAGCCACTTCTGGCTTTTTTCTTTTTGCTTATGTGGTGCTGAGGAATCGAACCCAGGGCCTCAGGCATGCAAGGCAAGCGCTCTACCACTGAGCCACCTTCCCAGCCCCCTTACTGGATTTCTTAAAGCTTCATTGCAGAAGTTTCTCCAATACATACTCTACAATTTTGCCAGAAATTTTCATATATTAGACATCATTCCTTCATAAAGATGAGGTCCATTTTCCTCTTATCCCAATCTTCTCTCACCTAAATTTTTCTTTCCTGATAATTTTCCCTCTGCCCCCTGCCCACTTGCATGGGATACTGACGTATCTCACAACTAAAAGAGTCCATAGGCCTTCAACTATCAATGGCAGGCCAATATCCAGTCCCTCTAGGCTCTAGGATCTTGATGGAATCAAGGGAAATACATCTCTCCCATGAAAGGAAGTTGATGATGCTACCTGGGAAATTTAATGAATGTATTGCTGCCTTGACTGTTTCAAGCAGGAAGCTTAAAATGCCATGGAGGGCTGGGAAGGTGGCTCAGTGGTAGAGTGCTTGCCTTGCATGCCTGAGGCCCTGGGTTCGATTCCTCAGCACCACATAAGCAAAAAGAGAAAAT
>NW_012270680.1:0-4547 GCF_000151885.1 Dipodomys ordii
TTGAAGTTACTGCTTTTTGGGACATCTTTAGTCCACCTCATATTAGTTCAGACTGTGTGCTAGCATTTAGGACAATACTTGGTGCAAAAACTCTAGTGTCTATTCAAAGACAGAGTTAATGAATTTTATTTTCCAGGTGTGACAATCATCTGTTTAAATTATTTAATTCGCTGCCTTTTTGTTTCAAGTGATTAAGATATTTTTAACAATCTTTTTTTTTTTTTTTGGTTAGTCCTGGGGCTTGAACTTGGGGGGCCTGGGCGCTGCCCTGAGCTCTTTTGCACAAGGCTAGTACTCTAGCACTTTGAACCAAGCTCCACTTCCATTTTTCTGGTGGTTCATTGGAGATAGGAGTCTCACAGACTTTCCTGCCTGGGCTGGCTTTGAACCATGATCAACAGATCTCAGCCTCCTGAGTAGCTAGGATTACAGGCATGAACCATCCCAGCATTAGTTTTTTTATATATGCTCTTTTTTCAGTTTTCACATTAAATGGATAATTCTTTAACATATCAAATATACTTGATATGTTATTTTTAATGTTATTTTTAACGTACTTTCCAAATAAAAACTTAGTTATTAACTCTCCCAATTAATGTTGCATGTCTTATATCCTACATGTCAAAAAAGAATAAAGAATTTAGCCAGGCACTGGTGGCTAATGCCTACAATCCTTGTACTTAGAAGGCTGAGATCTGAGGATTGTGGTTCAAAGCCAGCTCTGGAAGGAAAAATCTGTGAGACTCTTATCTCTAATTAACCACCAAAAAACCAGAAATGGCCTTGTGGCTCCAAGTAGTCGAGTGCTAGCCTTGAGCCAAAGAGCTCAGGGACAGCGGCCAGGCCCAGAGTTTAAGCTCCACAACAGATAAATAAGTAAATAAATAAATAAAGTATTTAGAAAAAGCAAGATATGGAAGACACTGCTGGCTGAGGATGTAGCTCAGTGTAGAACACTAGTAGTCCATGTGATTAACATGCACAGGCCATGGGTCTGACCCTCAGCAGTGCAAAAGGGTGGGGAAGGAACTATTGTTCACACTAACTACTCAGGAAGCTGTGACTGAAGGATCAAAAGTTCAAGCCAAAGTCAGGTGGTTCATGAATGTATGCTTAGCTACTTGGGATGCTGAGATTGGGACAACTAAGGTGCAAGCCCAGCCAGTGCAGGAAACGTCACATGTCCTCTTCTCAATGGAGAACTGGTACTCTGTTTTACCCAAGCTAAGACCAGAAGCCTAACAAAGGTGGACTACACCCAGGCACACTCCTGGGTAATGAAAACCAATCTCAACCAGCAGAAAACAGCTAGAGGTATGGCTCAGTAGTAAGTGTGCCTGCACACAAATACAAGGTCCAGAGCTCAAACCCCAGTACTGCCAAAAAAAAAAAAGAAAATCAAAGTTTAAGGCCAATCAGGGCAACATATTAAGACCTTGTCTCAAAATAAAAAAGCTCAGAGGTTCTGGGTTCAATCCTCAGTGTTATAAAATCAAAATCAAACCCACCAAAACCACCAAAGTATTCCTCGAGTTTCCTTTGATGTATGGTCAACCATCTCAACTTTTAACAATTCTGTGTGGCCCAGGATGCCCTGGAACTGTTAATCCTCCTGCCTCAGCCTTTCAAGGGATGAGATTATAGACATGCACCACTATGCCTGGCTCTAATATTCCCACTTCTATCATCATTCTCCCAAGTTTCAACATATAAGCCTTGGAATCTTCTTTCCTTACCTTTGAATCCATGTATTAATGTTATTCATGAAAAAACCATAGGAAAACTATCCAGACATAAATTTGCATTTTCTGTTCTTTCCTCTCCCACTCTCTCACTGGCCCTTATTCTAAATCCATGTCCTTACAACCACATGCCTAGAATACTTGTGATGAATGAACTATTCTTTGAGCTTTCAATTTCTGATCCAATAGTTCAAGAGGGTTGCACAAAACAGAATGGGTGGGGGTGGGGTCTCTGGAAAAGCAAATGACTCATCCTATTTAGAATTCAACAGTTTTTAGTAGGCCCAGCATAAGTTAGATTTTAGGTTAGGTTAGGGGGTGGGGAGGCTTGTTTTTTCATTTTTCAAAGAATCTGTTGCAGATCCCAAGCCAAAAACCATGGCTTACCCATGCGCCAATGGTGCCTGTTCTTGCACACTTCCTTACTACTTTCCCCTACTTTTCTTCCTATGACACTGCTCAAATCCAAGCAGGCCTCTTCCAAAATGTTTTCATCCAAACACTACAGAATGAGTGGTATTTCTACAGGGCTTGCAGTTTCAAATACATTGTGAGATCACTGCATCACGTTTCATGTCTGTAAACTATCATGCATGGTTCTTTAACAGCTTCTCAAAATGGAAATCCTATTCCTTCAAATATCTCTGAGCTTGGACCCCATGGAAAAAAGCAGCTAATTTTGGGCTGGAATGCATGATTCAAGTAGCTGAGTACCTACCTACCAAGCACAAGGCCTTGAAGTCAAATTCCAGTAATGGCACACACAAAAAGAAAGGAAGAAGGGGCTGGGAAGGCAGCTCAGTGGTAGAGCGCTTGCTTTGCATGCATGAGGCCCTGGATTCGATTCCTCAGCACCACATAAGCAGAAAAAGCTGGAAGTAGCACTATGGCTCAAGTGGTAGAGCACTAGCCTTGAGCTAAAGAGCTGAGGGACAGCGCCCAGGCCCAGAGTTCAGGCCCCATGACTGACAAAAAAAAAAAGAAGAAGAAAGAGAAGGGGAGTGAGAAGGGGGGAAGTGGGGGGAGGGAGAGAGGATAGAGGGACTTGAAATACAGGAAGCTGTATTCATGATGATACTGTAGAAAATCTCATGTCTAGGCTGAAGGTATAGTTCAGTGGCAAAACACTTGTCTATCATACATGAGGTAGCACACACACAAAGGAAATCCTCAATATTCTAAAAAGTTGTAAATATAAGAACTAAATCTGTATATAGTGTGTATGTCCTATATAAAAGTAGTCTTGTATAAAAAACAGTCCATGAGGGTAGGTTTTTCTTTTCAGAAAAATGTCACTAATAAACATGGAAGAAATGAATTCAAATTTTCATCTTTTTCCTACCCTCCTGCTATAAAGGTTTTCTGTCCCAATCCTCACTGGTAACTAAAATGCAGGCCACAGAAGGTTGGTTGATAGGGAACTGTTATGGATTAGTCTGAAAACACCTGAATCAAATGATGTGTCTGGACATCACTAGAAACAGGACACTGAAGCAGTGTGTGCCTCCAACAGGAATCATACGCTACTTCTTAAATATTCTCACTTCACTCCTTTAAATTAAAAAAAGAAAGAAAGAAAAAAAGTTAGCCAGGAGCCAGCAGCTCATGCCTGCAATCCTAGCTATTCAAGAGGCTGAGATCTGAGAATGTGGTTGAAAGCCAGCCCCAACAGTAAAGTCTATGAGACTCTGATTTCCAATCAATCATCAAAAAAGCCAGAAGTGAAGCTGTGTCTTAAGTGGTAGGCTGCAAGCCTTGAGCAAAAAACTTAAGGACAGCACCCAGGGCCTGAGTTCAAGCCCTAAGAAAGGCTCAAAAAAACAAAAAAAAGGGGGGGCTGGGAAGGTGGCTCAGTGGTAGAGCGCTTGCCTTGCATGCCTGAGGCCCTGGGTTCGATTCCTCAGCACCATATAAGCAAAAAGAAAAAAGCTGGAAGTGGTGCTGTGGCTCAAGTGGTAGAGCACTAGCCTTGAGCTGAAGAGCTGAGGGACAGTGCCCAGGCCAAGTTCAGGTCCCACAACCGGACCCCCAAAAAAAAAAATTATTCAATTCATTGACCTTACCCCAGACAGAATTGTTTTCTTGTTCCTGCTACAGACTGTAAATTTCTTTTTCTTTTTCTTTCTTTTTCAGTCATGGGGCTTGAACTCTGGGCTTGGGCGCTGTCCCTCAGCTCTTCAGCTCAAGGCTAGCGCTCTACCACTTGAGCCACAGTGTCACTTCCTGTTTTTGAGTGTTTTATTGGCTATAAGAGTCTCATGGACTTTCCTGACCGGCTGGCTTTGAATTGCAATCCTCAGATCTCAGCCTCCTGAGGAGCTAGGATTACAGGCGTGAGCCACCTGGCGCCCAGCTAATTTCTTGAAGACAAGAACAATCTTAAGTCAAGTTTCTAGTCTTCAGGGTTCTGAATATAGTAGTTACTTTTATTGTTGAATTCCTATGCTCAAAAGCCTGATTAAATGTTATTCATATGTTAAAACATGTTATTTATGTTCAAAGGTTCTGTGCCTAACATCCCATAAAGAAATCCAATATACAAACCTAGTCTGAAAATTACAAACAAAATTGTTGTCTTACATTAAGAACAGGAAAAGTGAGGGGAAGGAAATTAATGAGCACAGTTGCCAGTAATAATCTAGAATTGTTTCACCAAAGAAATGCTACAGTTGCAGGGTGCTGGTGGCTCATGCCTGTAATCCTTGCTACCCAGGAGGCTGAGATCTGAGGATTGCGGTTCAAAGCCAGCCCGGGCAGGAGAGACCATGAGACTCCTATCTCCAATAAACCACCAGAAAACCAGAA
>NW_012270681.1:0-1144 GCF_000151885.1 Dipodomys ordii
TGAGGCTCTGGGTTCGATTCCTCAGCACCACATAAGCAAAAAGAAAAAAGCCGGAAGTGGTGCTGTGGCTCAAGTGGTAGAGCGCTAGCCTTGAGCTAAAGAGCTGAGGGATAGTGCCCAGGCCCAGAGTTCAGGCCCCACAACTGGACCCAAAAAAACAAACAAAATGTTACATCAGCAAACGCAAGAGCCTGAGTTTTGAAAGTAGTTTGTTCTTTTGCTGTCAACCTGACAACTTTTTAAAGGTGAAATAACCCCCACACGATGGATTTGATCTTTCTTATTTACACATATGAGACACCAACCATTTTTTCTAGATACCAAAGCTAAGCAAAAAAAAAAAAAAAAAAAGGTGGGAGGGGGATGGGAAGGTGGCTCAGTGGTAGAGCGCTTGCCTTGCATGCCTGAGGCCCTGGGTTTGATTCCTCAGCACCACATAAGTAAAAAGAAAAAAAGCCGAAGTGGTGCTTTGGCTCAAGTGGTAGAGCGCTAGCCTTAGCTGAAGAGCTGAGGGGCAGCGTCCAGGCCCCACGACCAGACCCAAAAAAAAAAAAAAAAAAGGTGGGAGGATGAAAGGATGAGTGGAAGAAAACGATGTTGAAAGGTGTGCGTTCCAACTGAAGGGCAGATTTTTTTGTGACGAGGGTTGTGGGGTTGTTGGGCTTCCTGCCTGGGCTGGCTTCGAACCTCCAGACTAAAATCTCAGCCTCCTAAGTAGGGTGACAGGAGGGAGGCGCCTGGCTGTAAATTGTTTTGAATCTTCGCGGGTTCGGCAATCTGACGTCCCCGTAGCCCCAACACCGAGAAGCTCGAGCCCAGCCCGGTCCCCGAAGACACCGGCCGGGGCGCGGCGCGGTTGGCGCAGAGCAGGGCCACGCGCGATCGCGAAGCCGGGTGAGGAGCCTGGATGCCGGAGAGCCACAGTCGAGAGAGGAAGCGCGACTTCACCAAGGCCAAAGCCCCCTCCCCGGGGCTGGAAGCCGCCTCCCCGGCCCGCGAGGCCGGTCCCATCCCGGAGCGTGGAGAGCCCAGGCAGTGAGACACGTCCAACACCCCCGTCGGCATCGCATTCCCGGGTCAGCGAAGACACCGACACCAGCCTCGGCCGTGCAGAGGCGGGGCGCGTGTGGCGCCGCTCCCCTCC
>NW_012270681.1:15474-19178 GCF_000151885.1 Dipodomys ordii
AGCCACAGTGCCACTTCTGGCTTTTTTCTTTTTGCTTATGTGGTGCTGAGGAATTGAACCCAGGGCCTCAGGCATGCAAGGCAAGCGCTCTACAACTGAGCCACCTTCCCAGCCCCCATCATGTGTTTCTTTGCTGTTTTTATTTCTTCTTCTGAGAAGTCTCTCTTTAGCCCCCTTGCCCATTGCATGATTAGTTTGTTAGATTTGGGAGGGATTAGTTCCTTGAGTTCCCTGTATATAACAGATATTAGGCCCTTGTCTGGTATATTGCTGGTAAATATGTTTCCCAATTAGTTGGCTGTCTTTCAGATTTGGTAGCTATGTTTTTAGCTGTGCAGAAATTTTTTATTTTAAGGTAGTACCATTTGTCAAGTCTCTCTCCAATTTGTTGTGACCCTGGGACTCTGTTCAGGAAGTTCCTGTTTGTGCTTGTAAGTTCAAGTGTCTCTCCTACTCTGTCCTGCAGTAGTTTCAGAGTTTCAGGTTTGATGTTAAGGTCTTTAATCCATTTTGAGTTGATGCTAGTGCATGGTGACAGGCTGGGTCCACTTTTCATTATCTGCATGTGGCCACCCAGTTGGGAACCCTGCCTTGTTCTTCATTTTAGAAGAATTGGTTGTAGTTTTTCCCCATTGAGCATAATATTGGCTATTGGTCTGTCATACATGGCTGTTATTGTTTTAAGGAATGTTCCTTCTATTCCTATTTTCTTCAGAGCTTTTAACATGAATGAATGTTGTATTTTATCAAAAACCTTTTCTGCGTCAATAGAGATAATCATGTGGTTCTTGACTGTGGACCTGTTGATTTGATGGATTACATTTATTGATTTAAGTATGTTAAACCATCTCTGCATCTCTAGAATGAAGCCTACTTGATCATAATGTATGACTTTTTTGATATGTTTCTGGATTCCATTGGCTAAAATTTTATTGGGGAGCTTTGTATCTGCATTCATCAAAGAGATTCTTCTATAGTGCTCTTTTTTTGTTGAATCTTTGTCTGGTTTGTGGATGAGTGTGATATTGGCTTCATACTTTGAGTTTGGGATTGGTCCCTCTGTTTCTATTTCTCAAAAGAGTTTGAGAAGTATGGATGTTATTTTCTCTTTAAAGGTCATATAGACTTCTGTAGTGAATCCATCTGGTCCTGGGATTTTCCTTGTTAGAAGACTTCTGATTGCTTTCTCTATCTCATTGTAAGGTATTGGCTTATTTAATTGATTTATTTCTTCTATGTTCAGTTTGGGCAATTTGTATTTCTCTAAAAATTCATCCATTTCTGCTGGGTTTTTCTTTCAGAGTGAGTATAGCTTCTAGAAATAGTTCTTTGTAATTGTTTGGATGTTTTAAATGTTTGTTATAATTTTTCCTGGCATCTCTGATTTTATTATTTGGGTTTCCTCCCTTCTTTTTTTAGTTAATCTTGCCAGAGGTCCATCAATTTTATTGATTTTTTTCAAAACACAGCTTTTTAAAATTAATTTTATTTATAGTTTTCTTACTCTCTGGCTCATTAATTTCAGCTTTTATTTTGGTTATCTTGCTCCTTCTAGTAACTTTGGGTTCAATTTCTTTTCTTGCTTTTCTAGCAGTTTTAGTTGCATCATGAAATTATTTACTTTGTTTCTATTTTCTTTTCTTTTCTTTTTTTCTTTTCTTTTTTTTTTTTTGGACCGGTCGTGGGCCTGAACTCTGGGCCTGGGCGCTGTCCCTCAGCTCTTCAGCTCAAGGCTAGCACTCTACCACTGGAGCCAAAGCGCCACTTTCGGCTTTTTTTTTCTGCTTATGTGGTGCTGAGGAATCGAACCCAGGGCCTCATGCATGCAAGGCAAACGCTCTACCACTGAGCCACCTTCCCAACCCATGTTTCTGTTTTCTTGATATGTGTACTGAGGGCAATAAGTTTGCCTCTTGGGATTGCTTTTGCATGTCCCACGGGTTTCTTTGTGATGTATATTCATTTTCATTGAATTGTAGGAACTTTAAATTTCTTCTTTAATTTCTTCTGTGACCCAGGTGTTGCTCAGATGTGTGCTGTTCAATTTCCATATATTTTAATAACTTCTGTGGTATGCTTTGTTATTTAAAAATAGCTTGATTCCACTGTGGTTGTATAGAATAGAGGGGATTATGTATTTGCTTAAATTCTTTGTATGGACTATGATATGATCTATTTTGGAGAAAGTTCCATGGTCTGCTGAGAAATATGTGTACTAGGTTGTTGTTGGGTGGAAAACTCTGTAGATGTCAACTAAATCCCTTTGAGATATGGCATCATTTAATTCAGAGGCTTCTTTGTCAATCCTCTAGTTGGTACACCTGTCTTTTGGTGAGAGTGGAGTATTAAAGTCTCCTAGTATTATTGTATTTGGACCTATTTTTTCCTGTAAGTCTGAAAGTGTTTGCTTAACATATTTGGGTGCACCAAAGTTTGAAGAGTATAAATTGATAATGATGATATCTTCTTCTTGTATTGTTCCCTGTATTAATAGGTAGTATCCTTCTTTGTCTTTTTGTATTGATTTTAATGGAAAAATTATTTTGTTAGATATCAAGATGGCAACTCCTGCCTTCTTGCTGGGAGCATTTGCATGGTAGATCTTCCTCCATCCTTTCACTCAGAGTTTGTTTTTATCTTTGGCTGTGAGAAGGGTCTGTTGGCAAAAAATGGATGGATCTTGTTTTCTGATCCAATCTGCAGTTCTTTTTCTTTTTATTGGTGGATTGAGTCCATTAATATTTATGGCTATTATAGAGAGGTGTGTTGTGTTTCCTGTCATTTTCCTGCTTTCCTAAGATTTTCTTCTTTCCTTTCTTCCTTTGCTTACTAATTAGTTCTTCTAGTGATATCTGTCTGATGAGGATCCCTGATCTTGATTGTTTTCTTCAGATTGTAATCCCCCTCTTAATATTCTTTGTAGTGCTGGCTTATTGTTTATGAATTAATTTAGTTTCTCTTTACTATTAAAAATTTTCATTTCTCTGCTGAATGTGAATGCACGCTTCACTGGATATACCAATCTGGGTTGGCAGTTGTTGATTCTCAGGGCTCAGATGGTACTTTCCCAGGCTTTTCTCGCATTCAGTGTCTGTGTGAAGAGATCTGCAATGATTCTGATATTTTTCCCACTGTAGTATAGCTCCTTCTTTGCTTTTGGTAAGATCGTTTCTTTATTGTTCAAATCTACCATTTTTACTATGATGTGCCCAGAAGTGTTTCTCCTAGGATCCTGTTTGCTAGGTGTTCTGTGTGCTTCTGTTATGTAGGTAAGATTTTCTCTTTTAAGTTTGGGGACCTTTTTGGCAATAATCTTATTAATAAGTGTTACATCCCTCTGTTCTGGTATTCCTCACCCAATTATATGAAGGTTAAATTTCTTGGCATTGTCTGCTTGCTCATGAACTTCCCTTTTGCATAATTTGAGTTTTTCTACATCTGTGACTTTTTTCCAGTTGTTGCATTTTGTCTTCAGTACCTGATATTCTATTTTCCATTTCATTCATTCTATTAACTATGGCTACCATTGTGGTTTGCATGGAGGAAATTGAACCATTTATGATTTCTTTTTTTATTTTAATTTTTTTATTGTGAACATACTGTAGAGGTGTTACAATTACATGGGCAAGATAATGAGTACATTTCTTATCAAGCATTGCAGCCTCCTCCTTTGTTTACCCTTCACATCCCTTCCCAGCCTCCCC
>NW_012270682.1:0-7656 GCF_000151885.1 Dipodomys ordii
CCTCAGCACCACATAAGCAAAAAGAAAAAAGCCGGAAGTGGCACTGTGGCTCAAGTGGTAGAGCACTAGCCTTGAGCTGAAGAGCTGAGGGACAACACCCAGGCCCAGAGTTCAGGCCCCACAACCAACACCCCCCAAAAAAAGAAAAAGAAAATAGAAAAGCTGATGATGGAAGGATTGGAGCAGAACTCTGATTTTCTCCAAGAATATTTTCTATGTAAATAAATATGTGACTCTGGTTTTCTTATCATTGCAAAGCTGAAAATAGCTGGAATAAATGAATTCTACCAAAAGATTTCTCCATTTTGCTTGAGCACTCCCACTATTCTAAATTGAGAGTACATTTGAGTCAAGTAGAGTAGAAGTTGTAAGTATCCTCTTCAGTCAAACTCCATCTCCCCAAAATAGCTTACAGAATTTCCTTCCCCACTAGTAATGGGTGGTCATTCCCACCCTTCCCCGCAATTTCCTAAACTAATAAAAAAAAACTTAGTGTCTTTGCAGAACTTCCTGGATATTTTATTGGGAATTCATAAATGGTGGTTTCTCAGACAGTGATACCCAGAGTTCCCTTGGCTACAACTGATCTAGCTAATGGCCTCAGTGAGAAAGCCCAGAAGTCCTGCATGTTTTTTATGGTCCTTTTAGCTTTCTACCTTTATCCATCCTGAGGAATCTTCTTTGACCAGCCATCTGATTTTATCCAAAACAAGACTCTTCCTTTTGGTGTGGAAAAACTGTTAGACTTTCCTGACATCATGATCTTTTTAGGAAGAGGAAGGTCAATATCAGAGTAAGTTGGTTGAACCTGAGGGTTGAGTATGGGGATGTGGGGCTATCTTCCTCCCTGCACTGCGAATCCAGGTAAACTGCAGAAAGTAGAGCATGAGGAGGGTGATGATCTTGGAGAGTTAATTTGGAAGGCTTGTGGTATTGTTTGTAGATCCCAAGCTACTGATTAGGGGACCCTGACATAATGTAGTAGAAAAATGGTTTGTGTTGTCATTGTTGCTCTTTTTAATATCTTTCCCAAGGCATTTCTCTCTTCCTGTATGAGCTTTCTAAAGCTTGATACTGTGCACAGAGATTGATCTATTTTCCCGACTTACTACTTGTATAATTCCTTATTTACTTCTCAGTCACCTCTGAAATTGTGGACTTGGCTTATCTAGCCTTTTGTAGCCACTCCATATGTTGACAGACAGGCAGTCTCCACCTTAAAGGCAGGCTTAGTTCTCAAAGTTCATTCTCAAGTCAATTGTTTGGAAGGTAATATGCATTTTTCCATAGGGGGAAAAATGTTATAAATGGAATTACATTTCCAAGCCAACCCACAGAAGAATTTTTTAGTTGTAATGTACTAGAAGTATGCACCATTTGTAATGAAAAAAATAGGAAATTTTGGTAATTCAGCAAAAATAGAAGACAAACCAATGGAATAAAAAATACTTTAACTTGACTGCTGGCACTACACTCTAAGTCAAGAATTGGAAGAGATAAACAGGGCTTTCTGGAAGTCCTGGAAGCCTCTCCAGAAGACAAGGATTTTGAAAGGCTATAGAGGGTCATTCATAGTTCTTTAAAAATTTTAATTTCATGTCAAAATGTGTGTGTGTGTGTGTGTGTGTGTGTGTGTGTGTGTGTTGGCACTGGGGTTTGAACAAGATCTTTCATTCTCTCTCAGCTTGGCTTTTCCATTTCACAATTGACACTCTAACATTTGAGCTATGCCTCCACCACTGTTCTTTTGCTTGTTAATTAGAGATAAAAGTCACTCAGATTTGTCTGCCTCGGCTAGCTTTGAAGCAAGATTCTCAGATCTCAGCTTCCTAATTAGCTAGGACTATAGGTTTGAGCAACTGGCTTCTGGATAGTTGTTTTTTATGTTTTTTTTTTCATTTATACTTTTGTTTTTCTGGTCAGGGGACTTTAACTCAGGTCCTGCATGTGTCCCTGAGCCTCTTTGTGTTCAAGGCTAGTGCTCTACCACTTGAGCCATAGCACCACTTCTGGCTTTTTTTCTTTTTGCTTATGTGGTGCTGAGGAATCGAACCCAGGGCCTCAGGCATGCAAGGCAAGCACTCTACTACTGAGCCACCTTCCCAGCCCCGATTTCTTGGTCTTTTGACGTATGCATTATCAGTTGTAAATATTCACCATAAAATAAGCCCCTAGAAATGGATACACTCTGTGTGTGGTTTGGTCAGGGATGAGTGCATTAGGACTGTGACTTCCTGTGTTTTTCTTAAGAAATTGTATGAGCATGCTAGCTTAAAAAAAGAGTAAGTCATTTCTTCATATGTTTTGAGCACCTACATTGGATCAAGCTTAAGATCTACCAAGTAAATAACTTTTCTTAATGTTTAATGGCAGAGATTATCTGTTTTTGTCCTTACCCTCATGGGGTTAGGAGAGAGTACAGCCACTTTGCTTTTATCTTTTCTTCTGTTATCTACTCTCTTCTACAGAGTCTTTCATCTACAGAGGACTTCATTTAGTCTTTCTCCTTGTCCTGACTCTGGCCACCATCCTGAATGATTTTAATACCATTCTAGGTGATCCATCATATGCTTTATTCTTTCAGTCATTTTCACCTCTCCTGTACATCTTTATTATCAGAAGATGACCTCACCTCTTATTCCATTATGAATATCTAGGCCACCAAATGCTAATACTCATTTTTCTGCCTTCACACCACCCTCCCACATAGTTGTGTCCCCTACATGCCCCAGCCTTTGTGTGTGTATATGTGTGTGCATGCATTCACATGCTAGTACTAGTGCTTGAACTCAGGATGTGGGTACTATCCTTTTGCTTTTTTGCTCAAGAATGGCACTCCACCACCTTAGCCACAACTTGACTTCTGGCTTTTTGGTTAATTGAAGATAAGAGTCTCATGGACTTTCCTGCTTGGTCTGGTTTCAAATTGTGAACTGTGGATCTCAGCCCCTGGATTAGCTAAGACTATAGGAGTGAGTAATTGAAAGGAACCTGGCTCCTTTTTTATGTCCTGAAGAAAGAGACTTAGCTCTTCATGCAAAGCTAGTCCATCTATCTACCTTTGCTTTGAGGCCTGTGATCTCCTACCAACTTGGGGAACTTCTTTGAGCAGTTACTTACTTTTTCATCTATATCTTCATCTCGTTTTCTTGTTAGTTTCTTCCCAACAGAATTTTGATATACTCAACTTTTATTCCTTTTTTTTTGTCGGTCATGGGGTTTGAACTCTGGGCCTTGGCACTGTCCTTTAGCTCTTCAGCTCAAGGCTACTGCTCTACCATTTGAGCCACAGTGCCACTTTTGGCTTTTTCTGCTTATGTGGTGCTGAGGAATTGAATCCAAGGCCTCATGCATGCAAAGCAAGCACTCTACCAATGAGCCACTTTCCCAGCCCCTCAACTTTTTTTTAATTGTGAAAATACTGTGCAGAGGGGTTACAATTACATGGGTAAGATAATGAGTGCATTTCTTATCAAGCGTTGTAGCCTCCTCCTTTGTTTCCCCTTCCCATCCCTTCCCATCCTTCTCCGACCTCCTCACCCAATCTTCCTCCTCCCCCACCAAAGTTGTAAGGAAAAAAAGGACAAACAAAACTGTTCTCTGACTATATCCTCAGCTACTATTCATTCTGTTTCTTGTCTTCCATGATCAAAGAAGCTTTCCTGAAGTGGAGACAATTGATCCATTTCCTCATTTGCTTTGCAAAACCTAGCCTGTACTCTGGCTTTTCTATTTCCAGAGCACCACTATTACTGCTCCATAAATGTTTGAGTGGATGAAGAAGTGAGTGAAGAATAGTCTGGCTCTGGTGGCTCACATCTGTAATCCTAGCTACTCAGGAGGCTGAGATCTGAGGATCGTGGTTCAAAGCCAGCCTAAATAAGAAAGTCTGTGAGATTCTTATCTCCAATTAACCACCAGAAAACTGAAAGTGGTGCTGTGGTTCAAAGGGGTGGAACTGATACCCTATCTTCCAAATCCAATGAACAATTTAAAATATTTTACTGACCTTCCCTCTGCTTCATAGAACATGATCACTGTTACCCTATTTAAGCCTTCATGCTTCCTTTGAATGTGCCTCTTCCTTGGCTTCCTCTCCTGAGGTTCCTCATTCCTCTCTGATTACTACTTCTCATACTTTTTTTGGTGGAACCTTCCTCTGCCACCCCTTAACTGCTGGTCTTTACCAGGATTTTTCTCATTCTAAACCTTTCTCCTAGGTCATTTCATTCCATCCCCATGGTTTTATTGACAAAGATATTGACATCTAGATCTCTTTATGTATAGCCAGCCTTCGCTTTGAGCTTTAAGCCTGTATGTTCAATTGCTGTAGAACATGGTATTATTCCATAGGAATCTCCATACCAAACTCAGTATGTACCAAATTTATCTTCCTTCCTCAAATCTGCTCCTCTTTTCTACTCTTCCTCCTCATTTGGGTGACTCATATCTTTATCCACACAGTTGTCTAGGCCTGAAATTTGGGAGTCATTCTAAATTCCTCATTCCATCAGTCACCAAGACCTGTTAAGTCTGTCTTCTAGGTATTTCCTGATAGTTCTCTCTTCTATGTTACTATTTCACATTAGTCTTACTTTTACATCCTCTCTTTTATAAGCTATACAAATAGATTTGTAACAACAGGTTTCCTCGCTTCTTCACCTACTTACCTTTAATTTGTCCACATTGGTGCTGAGTTTTCTCTAATGTCAATCAGGTCCATTACTCTGTTTAAAGTCTTAGAATGATTCACTACTGCTTAATATCCAGGCTATTATACATGCCTTACAAGTCTCTTTACAGCTGGGCCTTGTCTACTCGTGTGATCTTATCTCTTTCCATTCCTTACTCTCTTTTTCCAAATAATGTCAAGTTCAACACTCCATCATGCTTCTGGACCTTTGTACACACTCTTCTCTCTACCTAGAATGGTCCTTTGTGTTCTAGCCAAACTCTTGTTCTGGTTTCAAAGTTATAGTATGTCTGGACAGATACACAAGAAATTAGTGACAATAATTTGTCTCTACAGAGAACTGGGTGGCTGGACATAAGACTGGGAACAAGATTTACTTTACTTCTGCTTTGTACACTTTGTACCTTTTCTACATTTTGGCCCTATAAATGTGAATTAGTTATTCAAAAATTAATGTGATTTTTTAAAATAAAAAGCCTCAAGAATCATGTCCTGTTGAAATTTGTTTCCCCATTAACCTTCTCCTCTATAGTTTTGCACTTTTCTTTTCTTTTTTCTAGGTCCACAACTGGAACTTGAACTGGGTACCTGTAGCCATTTTTGCTAATTGGCTAGCCGTCTATCAATGGAGTCATGGACCCCGTTGCTCTCCTTTTTATGTGCTACAGAGATTAAGTCCCTGAGACTACTACTTGTGCCTAAATACTTACCTTGTACTATAATGTATCTCTTTTTTCTTTTTCTTTTCTTTTTCCTCTTTTGATGCTGGTTCTAGGGTTTGAACTATAAGCTTCCTATTCGATCTTGTTTTACCTCCTAGGAAATTTCACTCCTACCTGGAGCTCCACCACTTGAGCTACACCTCTATTTCTGAATTTTTGTTTGTCAGATGAGGATTTGGCCTTCTGGGCTGCCTTCAACTGAGATTCTCAGATCTTAGTTTCCACAGTAGCTAGGATTATAAGCATGAGTCAGTGGCACTTGTCTATCTAGTTTTATAATTTATCTTAAGTTGCCTGTTTCCCCTAATTGTGAGCTCCTTGATGAAAAAGATTGAGCCTATTTATTATTTCTCCAGAATCTAGTTAGTACTATGCTCCATAAATGGTTGAGTGGATGAAGAAGTGAGTGAAGAATAGCCTGGCTCTGGTGGCTCACACCTGTAATCCTAGCTACTCAGGAGGCTGAGATCTGAGGATCGTGGTTCAAAGCCAGCCTAGATAAGAAAGTCTGTGAGATTCTTATCTCCAATTAACCACTAGAAAACTGAAAGTGGTGCTGTAGCTCAAAGGGGTGGAGCACTAGCTTTGAACAAAAGAGCTTAGGAACAGCACTCAGGCCTCAAGTTCAAGTCCCAGGACTGACTAAAAAAGGAGAAGAAGAAGAGGAGGAGGAAGAGGAAGAAGAAGAAAGAAATGAGTGAAGAAATATATGAAACAGAACTACTCCAGTTGTATAGGAATACTCCAGTTATTAAAAAGCCTCACAAGCCTATACTCTTTCCACACCTACTTCACTCAGTCTTTTTGCCATGTGAAAGTGTCCTGAGCCTAAAAATAATACTTTTACACTAATTCTTAAGTATTATTCACCACCTGGTTATTTTAGGCTTGACACTTTAGTCTAAGACTACCCAGATTATTTCAAAGTCCTTTTTACCTTTGTGTCATCAGTAGAGTTGAGAAGTATTTGTAATGTCCCATTTTGAGTTACTGAATCAGAATAATTGGTATTTACTGAATAACCACAGAGCATCAAGGAGTGTATTATGCTTTTATATATACATTGTCACAGTGAATTTTGCTTCAAGTAGGTTTTTGATTCCCAGTTTATAGATGAGGAACTTGAAATCAGTATCGTTAAGTGCTTTGCTCAAGGTCCCATTGCTGGAAAATGGTGAAGCTGAGATTTGAACCAGAGTCTTTTGACTTCAAAAATCTTGATTTACTCCTAATTCTGCCCTGATTAAAGGGAGCTTATTTGCTCCATGACTATCTAGTAAGAGGTTCTTCAAGGCTGTCTCAAATACCTTGTTGTATTTTACTTATCACTTCCCAATTCTATTTTTGAATGGGATACTCCTATTCTATCTTTGGGCTGCTCTGGTCATTTAAAGAAACGCTGCTTATAGTGAGACACAATTACAAGTGAGCTAAATAGGATGTGTTCAAGAACAAGTAAGTTTGGTTCTCTAGTAGTACTTCCCTTCCAGCTTGACCAAACTTTTCTTTCACTTCTTTGACCACAGTTCTTCAACTTGTTATGGGCTTATCTCAACAAACAGTTCAAGCATTCAGCTTATATTTTTGCCATTTCTTCTATAAGGAAATTATGGGAAACATTGTCCAATGCCTGGATAAAATGAAATACCCTGAAGCTATCATATTCTATGATCTGCCTATCTAGTAACCAGGTCAAAAAAAGGAAATGAAATATGGGAGGCATATTTGTTTTTTAACAGGGCAATTTGTCAGTGACTCAAAGTAATGAGTTTCTAGTGGCATCCTTTCAGAGAGAATTGACTAGCTGTCAAGGTGATGATTTGGGGGGACAGTGAGCTTCCTACTGCTCTTCAAGTGACATCTAAATAGACAGGGCCTCCCATTCTCATTACTTTGAATTGTACAACACTGATTGCACATGTTTTCAAAGCTTCTATTTTAGTTTTTATTTATCTCTGTGCTATACCGTTTGCACGTTTCCTCTGCCCAGCTCATTCCCTAAACACTTCCCTGTAACATTCCTCCCTGTAAAGCTTACCACCACCACCACCACCATCATATATCCTTCTTGTCTTTTGAGAAAGATCTAGAAACATTTCTTTGTCTTTTTTTTTGTTAGTTACTAGGGTTTCATTTTTTTGGGGGGGGCCCGGTCATGGGGCCTGAACTCTGGGCCTGGGAACTGTCCCTCAGCTCTTCAGCTCAAGGCTAGTGCTCTACCACTTGAGCCACAGCGCCACT
>NW_012270683.1:0-2770 GCF_000151885.1 Dipodomys ordii
GGACAGCGCCCAGGCCCAGAGTTCAAGCCCCATGACCGACAAAAAAAAAAAAAAAAAATCAACCCATTACATAAATTATTCCCTCTCCTACCTCACTCTTCCTTGGGATCACAAAATCCAAGTACTGGTTAAATACAATTTGGGTCCCTTCCTGTACCTAGAAATGGCAGCTAAACACACACCATGCCGATTATTCTCTTGGAATGTCCCCTGATCTCAGGCAGGCCCTCTGTGGCTGCCTATCCAGGCACACTTCCCAGTCTCTTTACTCTCTCAAGCCTCTCATGAGGACTTCATGCCTTCTTCTCTCTCCTTAAATTGTCCTCTCTCATTGATCAAGATGCACTGTATTCATAAACTACTTTGTTGAATGACATCTCCTGTATACAACTACATAAAAATAATAAAAATATTTTTAAAATCTCTCCTTTTTTCCTCTGGCCTCATATACAGCTAATTTTCTTGCATTCTATTTCACTGAAGAAACAAGAAAATTAGAACCTTTTTAACATGTTCCTACCATTTTGCCAATTACCTATTTGCTTCTATGCCTATATGCTTTGCCTTCCCTGCTGTTATTATGAAGAACTATGTATTCCCACGTATGGATCAAATTCCATCTCCTTTCACCTCCTCAAAGACTAGGCTCAGAGAGTTTGTTCCCTCTTAGGAAGCTCAATCTTCCCCTCTTCACTCATTTTAGGCTACCCAATCCATCAGCAGCCAGCTCTCCCATCTTGGAGAGAAAACCTCAACTCACAACCCATATCTACCATTCTATTACTTATTTACACAAACACACACCTACCCAGGTTTTCACAGCAAACTCCTTAAGAGATTTCTACATTCCTCTCCTCCCATTCCTTACATTCTGTTTTCTTTCCCTTTTTTCCCTTCCCTCTTCCTTTCTTCCTGGAGTTGTGGGAAGTGTTCAGGCAAGATGTCATCATGTTGCCCAGATGTCTGTGCTCAAGTGATCCCTCTGTAGTCCTACCCACCTGCTCAGTCTCCTGTGTGGCCTCCTTTTGCCACAGTCTGTTCTGAACACAGAGACTAATGATTTTGTCATACTAATTCTCTTTTGGAAGCCCTCAGTGGCTTCTCATCTCACATGTGGTTCAGCTCTAAGTCCTATAATGGTCTCTCAGGGAGACTGAGCTCTCTCACTTCTGCTCTTGCCACTGACCCCTCATTCAATCTAGTCCTATCACGGTGACTTCCTTCCTACTATCCCAGTGTTAAGAATATTCCTGCCTCAGTGCCTTTTTATTTGTTTGTTCCACTGCCTGCTACAGCTGTTCTGTCAGATAATTATGGGACTTCATTATTTTCTTCAGGTCATTGTCACATTGTCACCATACTCCCCAATTCAAAACATTACCCTATCCCCAGTATATTCTCTTCTCTTCCTCTCTGATTTGATTTCTCTACATCATGCTTTATATAAACCAGGTGGATGAATATATAAATTGTTATTCTCTACATCACTGAAGGGATACTTTGGGGAAAGGAGTAAAAAGATAAACTTGTAAGAAAAAAAAATAAAAGCTGCTTCTGAGCACTTACTTACCTGCTCCCCTACTGGGAGGGTCTCGGGCTGGGGGAGGTGGCCTATTACTCAGTAAAGAGGAGGCAGAGGTGGGTGGAGGAGGCGCTAGGCTTCTCACAGGCCCTGGTGTCTTCCTATGCAAAGAATTGTGTCTCTGTGGCAGCTCAGGGGCTGACTCATTAGTGGGACTGGAGGGTCCATTGGGGACCCCAGGAGGCTGGCGGTAAGGCGGAGGAGGTGGAGCCAGAGACTGGCCACTTGGTCCTGTTCTGATATTCACAGGGGAAGGAGGTGGCTTGACTGAGGGTGGAGCAGGAGGTCCCTCTCGACCAGGGTGGAGCCTCTGTCCAGGAGTTGGAGGCAAGGGTTTCTCTCTGTTGTAGGCTGGGGCTTTGTTGCTATGCATAGGCAGGGGTGTAGGGGGTGCATTGGCTCGCCGCCCTGGAGGTGGTGGGGGAGGAGCAGAGGAGCTGTGCTTCATGCCCGTACTACTGGTAGTATTGGGCCGAGAGAGGTCCGGCAAAGAGGGTCTCTGCATCCGGGGCAGTTCTGCAAGAGAAGCTCTGCTGCTGTCTGTATCATCTTGAGGACGTCCGCTGGCTGCAGACACTGGAGGCCTTGGCGCAGCTGCTCGAGAACTGGGGATCTGTAGTGCTGGCTTACCAGCTGGGTTCTCTATAAATACACCAGACAACACAGGTCAACAGAACTGAAGATGTGTCAGTCTCTCCACACCTGATCTCCTTAGTACAATGGGCACAGCAGTAGGGGAAGTAACTGCATAGTTTTGGGCCAATTTGTTTGCTGAGCTGGAAATACCCACTCTACTAATGAGTTGCATCTTAAACTCTAGTCCTGAATTTTAATCTGGTTTCAAGCTCAGAGTCCATTAAAAAATATTACTCACACATACACACGTTTTCACATTTATTTATTTTTGCTAGTACCAGGGTTTGAATTCAGGGCCTTGAACTTGCTTGACTGGGACTCTATCGCTTAAGCTATGCTTTCAGCCAATTCTTTTTTTTCTCTCAGTCATAGGGCTTGAACTCTGGGCCTGGGTGCTGTCCTTGAACTTTTCAGTTCAAGGTGAGCGCTCTACCATTTGAGCCACAGTGCCACTTCCGGTTTTCTGGTGGATAATTGGAGATAAGTTTCACGGACTTTCCTGCCCCAGACTTTCCTGCCCCGGCTGGCTTTGAACCGTGATCCTCAGATCTT
>NW_012270683.1:6110-6472 GCF_000151885.1 Dipodomys ordii
TTTCTAGGAATGTAGTGGCATCCCCAAAGAATAGCCAAGGATGGGCCCCAACAAGTACTAGCTACAGTAGAGATGGAAGTCTTAATTCTGAGAATGCTTCTCTTGGATTAAGAAGAAACATCTAAGGTATTCAAATGAGCAGATGGGAAGAAAGCCAAAGGACTCAGCAATATGAATTAGACTATCTGCAACTATGAAAACTTGTTGGGCAAGGGGGACAAGAAATGTGATAGAGATGAAACTAATTGGAATATAGCATAAACACGTAGAAATAATATATACATGAAATAGTATATAATATGCATTATAGTACATATATTGTATATATTATATACTATACATATATATAATAGAGTGCTTGA
>NW_012270684.1:0-1285 GCF_000151885.1 Dipodomys ordii
CTGGCTTTTTTTTCTGCTTATGTGGTGCTGAGGAATTGAACCCAGGGCCTCATGCATGCAAGGCAAGTGCTCTACCACTGAGCCACCTTCCCAGCCCTACTTTCAAGCTTTTTTGCTGGTTTATTGGAGGAAAGTCTCATGGACTTTCCTGCCCAGGCTGGCTTCAAACTGCAATCCTTAGGTATTAGCCTCCTGAGTAGCTAGGATTACAGACATGAGCCACCTGTTCTTAAGCAAAGGACTGAAGCCCCAAAGCATTTATTTCCATCTTCATCATAGTGCTTCACTTCCAGCTCTGGGGAAGCTAGGCTTTCTAGTGGTCTGGGAGGCTGCATGAGCTGGGAACAGGCCTGGGTGATCACGGGCTGCTGTGTGAGGTGCTTGATACCCACCTTCTCGCTGTCACACGAGCGTTGCTCTCCGAGCAGCTCGAGCTGGGGATGGTTCTGTGAACCTCATTTTATTTGATTGGAGAAAAGAGTCTCATGGCTCTTCCTGCCCTGAGTAGCTAGGATTACAGGCATGAGTGAGCCACCAGTGCCCGGTTTAGGAATGCAGATTCTTGGATCTTACTGCAGACTTGTTCAATGGCTGTTGCATGGTGACTCTGGGTCCGTCTGAAATTTGTGGACTGGGCCTTAAACAAAACCGAACCAAGGAACAGTTTGACTTCATTTCAAATTCACCGATGTACATGTAGCTATTGCGGAAGAAATCCAGGTACACTCAAGAACAGAGCAGACGAGCCCGTCTGATGTGGAGGTGCAGTTATGTTTCTAAGAAGAGCCATACCTCCACATTGGCCCTTTGCCTCTCTCCTGGTGGAACCCAGTGACCAAGGTGTGGACCAGAGAACTGACGGTGAAGAGAAATGAAAACTCAGCCTTCATTTCCTGTCTTCCCAGGGCTCAGAGGAACAAGGGGAATACTTCATTTCTGCTCCTCAGGAACATCTGCGCATCCTCCTTGAGTGTGCCAGCATCCCCATTCCGGTCTCTTGTTGTTGACCTTCGTGTTGCAAGCAGTTGCTGGAAAGGATCCCTCAGCCTTCGCTTTCCTGTCTCTAGGACAAGGCCAAATAGTGACTGCTTAACGCATCTACAAGGTTTCCCACCCGATTTAGCCAAATACCCCCATCTAGTGGCAGTTGAGCTGTCTGAGCTCATGGGAGCTGCTCCTGAGGGGAAGCAGCATCAGGAAGATCCCTTGGTCCTTCCTTCCTTCCTTCCTTCCTTCCTTCCTTCCTTCCTTCCTTCCTTCCTTCCTTCCTTCCTTCCTTCCTTCC
>NW_012270684.1:11550-14544 GCF_000151885.1 Dipodomys ordii
GGGGCTTGAACTCAGGGCATGGGCACTGTCTCTGAGCTCTTTTGCTCAAGACTAGTGCTCTACTACTTTGAGCCACAGCTCCACTTCTGGTTTTCTGGTGGTTAATTGTAGATAAGAGTCTCATGGACTTTCCTACCTGGGCTGGCTTCAAACTTCAATCCTCAGATCTCAGCTTCCTGAGTGGCTACGATTACAGGTGTGAGCCACAGCACCTGTCTAGGACTTGATTCTTAAACAGGCTGACAAGAGAAACAAACCTTTTAAACTGAAGAACACTTCAACTTGTCATGCTTGTATTTACTGACTTGCTCTATTAAAATGCAGCTTGTAACACCTTTCAATATCCATTCAGCATTTGAAGTAGAGAAATGAACCCTTCTGTTATGAATACATGGGGAAAATGTCGGTTGCTATTTTTATTTGATTATTATTTTTTCTTCAAGGAGAAGAACACAATGGGTAGCTGTGGGTTTAGTTTTTCTGTGGTAAAAAAGGCACTTCCTGAGATTGAATAACTAGCAAAAGCAGATACTGTTATGATTTCTTGATCCAAAGAAGATGGGAACACTTCAGCTAAGGTACAACTGGAAACTGAGAAGCATGGACAGCCCCTAGTGTGATTTTCAGGTTCCGTACACAGTAAGCCTGAAGAGAGAGCAGGCTTGACAGCCAAGGAGTTAAAACCAGCTGTACCAAGGAGGAAGAGGATGACATAGGGCGTTTGTGGCAGGATGTGTACCCTGAATGTTTCTAGAAAAGGAGGGTGTGAGGTCTGGATCACTCAAAGGAGGTATCAGAAAGAGTCTACTGGATTTAGGCTCAATGAGAGGTAGAGGGTAGTTCTCTATGGATTCTTAAATTTCTAGTGAAAAGTTTACAATCACACTTATTATATCTCTGGACTAGTTACAATGTTGTGCATTAGTGATTTTGGCTTTTTGTGATTTTTTTCCCCTCTCAATCTGGAGCTTACCAGATTGTCCCTTATCCTTTGACTTGTACAGGAATGGGCTTAGGACTGTAGTAGACATTCTCATTTGACAGATGAAGTGCTTAGAAATCAAAGGGTTGCTTATGATAATAAGGAAATCGAGGGCCAAGCCGAGGCTTGCGCCCACGTCTTCTGACTTCAAGAAGGGCGTGTGTGCCCCCGCTGGGCCTTTGCACTCTGTGCTGTTGAGGGTTGGGTCACTGCTTCCACTCATTCAGATTTTTCCCCTAAAGTATTGCTCCTGTATCTGCTTCGTCAGCTGTTTGCTTGGACAAGGCCAAGGAGAGTTTCATGTGGGGGTGACAGTGCCTCCCAGCTTTGGCCCCCCCAGCCATCTGTCCGATGTGTACCTCAGCCAAGTGTGCCCCAAACTGGCCAGTTAACATGATTCCCAGCTCAGCCAGCGTCCTGGGCCCCTGCCACAGGAGCAGGAGCTGTCATGGGGCAGCCTTGAGCATAAGAAGGCTCCAGTCTGGGCTGGAGGCTTGCTCTCTCTCCCCCTCCTCACTGGCGTTTTGTCATTAGATTGAGTGGAGTTCCTGGTGGGTTTGTGTGCACAGCCTCCTGGGGACCTTGCTGGCCTCATTCCCAGGAATTGCCTTCCCTGGGAGAAGCGGGAGGCGGGGTGTGTGGCGCCCTTCCATGCGGGCTCTGCCAGCCTCTGTCTCCCGCCTCTGGAGCCACTGCTCTGCACAAAAGAGCGGCTCCTGGTATAGCTGAGAAAATTCAGTGACAAATGTGGGGGCCAATTAATCACTCAGCCAATCCTTGCTCCTACAAGACAAACAAGGAGGGCACGAGAGGCTCAAGAGTCTCCAGAGACTAGTCACATCCCACCTCCTTGAAAGAATGCACTTTTGAAAAAGCTGGAACCTTTCTGCTTTTCTTCTGAAACCCCAGAGCTGGCTAAATAAGCTATCATCTCTATAAAGTTAAGTGTGCATACATATGCACACATGCACATAGACACCCACAGAGGTTTAATAACCACGTGTCAAACAACTATCTGCCCAAATGCTGCCCCAGAATCTTACCACATTTGATGAGGTCAACAAAGCAGGAAGTGTCAATGAATATAGACAAAATGCTTTGTATCCATGTGTGAAAGTAGAAGACGGGACTGGGTTGGGAACTGAGAGGTGGAGGAAGGAGAATGGTAGAAGGGTGATTATGATCAGAACGCATTGTGTACACAAAGGGTTTAGTAAAATGAAACCTTCCCCCTGTGTACAACTAATGGGTGTCAATTAAAAACACACAACCATGCAAAGTTTAACAATAGAGTACAAATGTTTCTCTTCGTTAAGGAAGGATGGAAAAACTCAACTCAGAAGTGACAAGATGGTTAAAGTAAGTTAAAAACTAAGTGAAAGTATTATTTCAGCTGCAGTCTATAAGATCACCACCCAGCAGCATTCACTTGGCCTATGGAGGAGAAGGAGAGAATCTGAGTGGTGGAAACAACATTTGGGTACTAGAAATGGCAGAACGTCCACACTGGGTGATTCCGGATGGTGGGAACAAGAGTGCCTGTTATAAACATGAATTTTAATTTTTATTCACTCATTATTTTGGGGATCAACACCAAGTATTTGCACCTGCTAGGCAAATGCTCTACAAGTGAGTCACACCCCTGGCCTGTATTTAAACTTATTTATTTTTTTAATTTTTGGTTTTTCTTGTATTTAAAATTATTTTCAAGGAAACACAAAGCAACCCCTCGGGCTGTGTGCAGGGACGGCCCAATCAGCTGTGTGAGAGGAGATGGCCACGCCCCCACGTGCAGGGACGGCCCAATCAGCTGTGTGAGAGGAGATGGCCACGCCCCCACGTGCAGGGACGGCCCAATCAGCTGTGTGAGAGATGGCCACACCCCCACGTGCAGGGACGGCCCATGCAGCTGTGTGAGAGGAGATGGCCACGCCCCCACGTGCAGGGACGGCCCATGCAGCTGTGTGAGGAGATGGCCACGCCCCCACGTGCAGGGACGGCCCATGCAGCTG
>NW_012270685.1:0-2504 GCF_000151885.1 Dipodomys ordii
GGTAAACAAAGGAGGAGGCTGCAATGCTTGGTAAGAAATGTAGGCATTATCCTGCCCATGTAATTGTAACCCCTCTGTACAGTATGTTCACAAATAAAATAAAATAAATAAAAAAGAAAGAAAAGAAAAGAAAAAAAGAAAGAAAGTAGAGATGTAAGGGATGATGTTGCTTAAGATGCATTGAACTCCTAAACTGATATGTTAAATTGAAACCCATTTTGTACAGCTATATGAAGACAATAAAATAAATTAATTAAAAAATAAGAGAAAGCAAATTCTGTCTAAAAACTAGCACTGAGAAATATAAAATGAGATATTGCAATGTTATATACAAGAATGTCAGTAACTTTAATATTCCTTTCGGTTACAAATAAACGTATTCTCATATAGTATCCTCCTCATTAGCAGCATTCAAAAACAGAGAACTCTACAAATTCTGCAAATAGAAATCCAGAAGGGCAAATCTTGTATTTCTGTGAATTCACTGTTCATTATTCATAGTTTGTAACAACACCCATTTCAGAAAGGAAGTCATTAAAATAATGTGGCTGTTATATTTTCCCAGGCCTTTGTGAGAGTTTAAGCAGTACAACAGCATAATCTCTCTAGACCTTAAAAACACAAATCCATGACAAAGACATAAGATTGATGGAATTTGTAATAATATATTTTTACTTTATGTAATAAATTTGTAATTTCAAGGACATTATTCAGAATGACCCCATCGCTGTACAATGTGTGAATTCCTATGCTGTTTTGCATTAATGTCTGTAGAAAAATTATTTCACTGTTAACAATCTGCCGGTATTGCTTCAGTAGGTTGCTTACTATTATAATTCTGATCATAGATAAAGGTTAAAATATCGCTAACCTTTACAAATGTATTATGTTGCACTTCTGATGTAGATTTTATTGCAGATAAAAATCTATGACAAATTTTTTGTATGACTAAAAGACATGATTTCATATTCCACTCTGATAAGAGAAACATGCTTCTTTGCTTGTACTTCTGAAATGTTTTGGGATATATTAACAATTAATCACCCTACCTCTTATATCATATAAATTTTAAAAAAAAATCTCAAAATCGACTTCATTTTATTTTATGGGGCCAGCTTCAGTAAATATTTCTTAAGCAAATCTGAAAAACTGTGAAGAAATACTCTGAATTCAGCTGACTTCTGGCTGATCAAAAGAGACAAAATATTCTGCTCAGTCAACATAATGAGAAACAGGAAGAGTAAGTCACAAAAGATCCTGGAAATGGAGTGTTGCCATGAAGGTGTGTAAGAGCACCAACAAAAGTTTCTCAAATATAAGTGTCAAGATAATAGTGGGTCCCTCTGACAGTCATTTAAAAAGAAAAAAAATGCCTATTATAGTACATTTTTGGAGTTATAAAAGCACTTGAGTTTTCAGAGAGCTACAGACTTGTAAAATGTTTCTGACATTCCATCAAAAAAAATCAGTGTTATGACATTGTCATAATACATAATCATATAGTCAAGGAATGATTGGAAGTAAATCCATAAGTGAATTTTTTAACACATTTCACTTTACATTCCAGACATTTTTTTCTTTTCTTCTTCCTTTAGTTTAAATTATCAAGAACAAAAATGATGGAGAAGTAGATTCTTTCTTTTCATCTCTTTTTCTGATAATTATTTGGAAAACATAAGAATTCTGGATGGCGCACAAGTTTTCTTTTTCAGAAAAGTTTTATAATTGTGAGGAACCTCAAAAAAGATCCATATCTGAGGATCGAAACTGTTTAATAGTGGGTAAATACTTCTCCAAAGTTACCCACTCAGGAGAAAATATTCCCTTACATTACCTGAGTGCCTCACAGCTATTTCATTGGTCATACACACCATGATCAAGATTCTTAGGGATCTCTGAAACTAGTCTTTTATATCTATTGTACTATTGAAATGACTCCAAGGAGATCCCTTACTATTACAACATGAACTGAAATCAGACCAGAGCTTAACACAGAGTAACCAACAAAATTCACCCCTTCTCAAAAAAATTTAATAAAAAAGAAAACAAACAGAAAAAGAATAACATGTAGCTTTATTTTACATTTTTATTTATTTATTATTTTATTTATTTATTATTGTTGGTTGTGTGGCTGTCCCTGAGCCCTTCAGCTCAAGGGTAGCACTTTACCACTTGAGCCATAGCACTACTTCCAGTTTTCTGGTAGTTAATTGCAGATAAGAGTTTCATGGACTTTCATTCCCAGGGCTGGCTTTGGACTGCAACTCTCAGATTTCAGCCTCCTGAGTAGCTAAGATTACAGGCATAAGCCACCAGTACCTGGCTAATTTATTTAGTCTTTTAATTTATTTTAAAAATTTTCCCACTGCCTAAGCCTTTGGATGCATGTGCATCATAAAAAAAAATCAAACTTTGGGGCTGGGAAGGTGGCTCAGTGGTAGAGCGCTTGCCTTGCATGCATGAGGCCCTGGGTTCGATTCCTCAGCACCACATAAGCAAAAAGA
>NW_012270685.1:15831-18235 GCF_000151885.1 Dipodomys ordii
TTCCTTTCTTCCTTCCTTCCTTCCTTCCTTCCTTCCTTCCTTCCTTCCTTCCTTCCTTCCTTCCTTCTTTCCTTCCTTCCTTCCTTCTTTCCTCCCTCCCTCCTTCTTCCTTCCTTCTCTCTCTCTACTTCTTTCTTCCTTTCTTTCTTTCTCTCTCTCCCTTTCTTTCCTTCTAACTTACAATTTAACATGTCCATCTAGCATCCCATGCTTCTTTATCAGAGTAATCCTTTACATCATCTTCAGGATCTCTTCTGTTCTTCACCCTCCAGACTCATTTCACATTTCCTACTTCTTTAACAAATATGTACATTGAGTGTTCTTGTTGGTGTTTCATTCCTCCTAAGAGTTTCCTTCCAGAGCTATCTATATTCACCACTAGTGGAATCCTTATAGTCAGAGAGTTTGTTCAGCCCCCAAACTCCATTTTATGGCCTGTTTCCTACCACCACTCTCATTAACAATTGATTCATGTTCTACTCCCCAGGAAACAAACACTGATATTCTGGAATTCATATGCAGAGTTTTACTGGGCAGTACTATTGGGAACAATTTGTAAGTGTAAGGTCCACTCCTGGATGGCTAGCAGACTCCATCCTCCTCTAAGCAAAGTCTCCACCCAGTACCTGCATTACCTAGGCAACTGGCACACCTGGTCACATCTGCATCTGCTGAGTTCACATCTGAATTTGATGTGGCCTAGCCCAGTCCCAGATGCTCTCTCTGCTCTTTTCTAGCTCTTTCTCAGCTCTTTCCTTCTCTTCTCTTTCCCAGCTCCCTTGTCTTTCCTAGCTGTCTCTTTCCCACCTTTCCCAGATGCTCTCTTTTCTAGCTTTCTCTCTTTTCTAGCTCTTTTCTCCCTCTTTCCCAGCTCTCTCTTTTTCCCAGCTTTCCCAGCTCTCTTTCCCAAGTCTTTTGCCAGCAGCATGAAGTGCCAACCTTGCCTGGTCCCAGCAGGTCTACTGAATAAACCTACCCCTTACCTGAATACCACATGCGTGGTGCTGTTCTTACTTGGCTAGCTCTTTTTAAAAACCTAACACTAAGGAACTAAAGAAACAGAATTTGGCAGAGAGGTAAATTCAAATGTAATATAAGAGTGGCCTTAAAATGTTAAGTATGGGTGGAAGGAGGAATAGGAAAATATTGATCAATGAGTACCAAGTACAGTTACATAAGAGAAATAAATTCTGGTGTTCCATTGCACAGTAGTCTGGCTATAGATTATTATAATATGCTAAATACTCCAAGAAAACCAGAAAAAGAAGAAATTTGATATTACCACAAAGAAATGGTCAGTATTTAAGAAAATACATAAGCTTCCTCTTATTTGATATTATGTTATGTAAACACCTATTGAAACATCATCTACTACCTTGTAAGTATGTATCATATTTGTCTGTTAAGTAACAAGCAAAATAAAGCCAAGTGAGGCCAGACACTTATGGCTTATATCTGTAAGCCTAGCTACTCAGAAAGCTAAAATCTCTAGGACCATTCCTGGGGGGTGGGGGAGGGGATGGAGGGACAGGGAGGGGAAGGAATGGAAATTAGTCATTCACAAAGGGGCCTAAATGGATTCCTAAGTTTGCTTACCTCCTGATATGTTGCCAGTATCAACAAGAGACTAAACTTGAGGAAATGGGAGGACCAAAGTATTTCAAGAATTTTTATTGCAGGGCAGAGCCTAAGGAGACTCCAGAGATGCTGGCCATCTGGAAGCCAGAATGAGGATCTTAAGGCTCCTAAAGGGCTTAAGAGAAGATAAAGAGGCCCTACTAAACAGATGAAGGGTATAGAGAATAAAACTTTTATCTTGTTTACTCTTTCACTCAATCCCTCATCAATGAGCAGAGAACTGTACTGAAGCCATCAGAACCCATATATCTCCTTCACTGCTATCTGCTTTCAGAAAACAACTCCAAGAAAAAAAGTGAGCCTCCCAGCCTATTGTTGAGTTCCTTGACTAACTAGTACTGAAGAAAGTAAGGCTCATAAGCTTTCTCTTTCCCAGCTTGTCAGGACAAAGTTATCAGGGTTGGCTTTTATATAACTACATTTAATATTTATAAACACATGTATTTCATCTATCACTATGATGTATTTCTTACTGCATGATAGGAGTATTTTAACTTCTTGTATACACATTGAGCTTTGACATAGATTATATAGTTTTAAATTTTCTTTAAGCTTTAGTAGTTAAATGAACTGCCTTTAAAAATCACATGGAACGTCGGTGGGGGGGAAGGAGGGGAAGGAGAAGGATTGGGATTGGGGGGGAGGGGGGAGGCTGGGAAGGGATGTGAAGGGTAAACCAAAGGAGGAGGCTGCAATGCTTGGTAAGAAATGTATGCATTATCCTGCCCATGTAATTGTAACCCCTCTGTACAGTATGTTCACAAAT
>NW_012270686.1:0-1286 GCF_000151885.1 Dipodomys ordii
ATTGGCCATCCTTCTTTCTTCTTCAGAGAAGTTTCTCCTTAAGTCTTTAGCCCACTTATTTATTGGGCAGTTGTTTCTTTGAGGATTTGTTGTTGAGGGATTGTTTGTTTTATTTTATTTATTTATTTATTTGGGTCTGATAGTGGGCCTGAACTCAGAGCCTGGGTACTGTCCCTCAGCTCTTCAGCTCAAGGGTAGCGCTCTACCACCTGAGCTACAGCGCCACTTCCGGCTTTTTTCTTTTTGCTTATGTGGTGCTGAGGAATCGAACCCAGGGCCTCAGGCATGCAAGGCAAGCGCTCTACACTGAGCCACCTTCCCAGCCCCTAGCCTTTTTTTCTTAATCACCCTTTTGACTGATAATTTAAATTTGTCCTCTAAAAATATTACAAGCTGGGCACTGGGGGCTCACACCTGTAATCCTAGCTACTCAGGAGGCTGAGATCTGAGGATCATGGTTCAAAGCCAGCCCAGGCAGGAAACTCTGTGAGACTCTTATTTCCAATAAACCACTAGAAAAACGGAAATGGCGCAGTGGCTCAAGCAGTAGAGCACAGGGAAAGTGCCCAAGCCCAGAGTTCAAGCCCCATGACCGACAAAAAAAAAAAAGTTACAAAAATTACTTTATATTACAGATCTTGTTCCTGGAAAGGGATGTGAAAAATCTATGAAGAGAGGGGGAAAAAGCATTATATATCCAGAACGTAATTTGACCATTATTTTCAAAGATGCAGTAATAAATGTTCATTTGTAAATTCAGTTTGAAAACATAAAATCATTTTACAAATAAAAATTTAGAAAGTCTAAACACTGAAATAGAAATGATAAAATCTTCACTTTAATGATTTATATTAGTTTTTCATGTGTGCATGGGGAGAGAGGGGAGTCCTGAGGCTTGAACTCAGGACCTGGATGCTGCCCTTGAGCTTTTTTGCTGAAAGCTAGTGCCCTACTACTTCAGCCATAGCTCCACTTTGAGCTTTTTGGTGGTTTAATCGAGATAAGAGTCTACAGACTTTCCTATGCAGCCCAGCTTCCATTCTCAGATCTCAGCCCCAAATAGCTAGGGTTATAGGTGTGAATCACTGCCCAACTATACTATTACTTTTTTAAGCAAATAAAGTCTTCTTTGACTTATTTTTTAAAAAACCAAATAAATCTGAACAATTAATCTACAACTTATTAGTAAATGCAAATTCAACAAATAAAAATTTAAGAACCTAGGGCTGGGAAGGTGGCTCAGTGGTAGAGCACTTGCCTTGCATGCCTGAGGCCCTGGGTTCGAT
>NW_012270686.1:3864-5313 GCF_000151885.1 Dipodomys ordii
CCACTCACCTTTCCGCAGCTCCCGCTCCCACACGGTGACGATGGGCCGCGAGTGCTTGCGGTGGTGGATGAGCCACAGGGACAAGGTCTGCACGCTCTGCTGCGAGTTGCTCAACTCCGACAGCTTCTTCTCCAGCGCCGCCTCGGAAAAGGCGGACATCCCTCCGAACACACGTCCACGCCGACCCACACCGCCGGAGCCAAGAGGAGGAGAGTGTCGCCGCCCTCGTTGCGGCCTCGCCCCCTCACTCCACCCTTCCCCACGCCTTCACCACAGCCGGGGACACGTCCAAGTCCCGCCGCAACCCGGCAAGATGGCGTACGGCCGGAGGTGACGTCATGCTCAGGCCCCGCCCCCTCCCGCCGCTAGGCTTGGGGGGAAAGAAGGCGCGGCTGAAAGGCGGGCCTACGTGGCGGAAGGGGCGGGGCCTGCGCTGGAGCCTGGGAAGCGGGCGGGGGCGGGCCGCGGGAGCGCTCTCCGGAGGCCCGGCTTCTGGAACCCCTGGGTATCTGGAGGGAACCTGGTCAGCCTGGTAAACAGCGATCGTGGATCTCTGCCTGCGTTTGTACTTTGGTATAAATTGGCATGGCCGCAATTTGCGACTGTAGTTGCAAAAATGATTTGCGTGATCCGTTACATCCTTAAGCTGGCTGGATGGTACCCTGCCTTCGTCCCATTTACTTAACTGAGACACCAAGATGGCTTGAGGCCAAGAAATGGGAGGTCAGCCTGGGCAAACATAGCAAGATGCCCATTTCAACAAGAACAGACAACCCCAACTCAACAGTGGGCTTCGGAAGCCTGGCTCGAATGGGCAGAGCGGTACTGCTCTTCACACCCCAGAGAGAAAGTGAGGGAAGCAGAGAAACAAACACCTGTGAGATGCTGGGAGGTATATTTCAGAGATACTCAATCCAGACCTTTTTTTTTTAAAAAAAAAAAACCCCACTAGTGGAACTGTGGGAATGGTGAATGCTGACACCTAAGCCAGATGCTAGGGGATCTTGCCAAGGGATCCTGGTTTTTCTTCCCCAGACTCAGCCATTGCCTAGCATCAACATGCCACATCACACTTGTGCACACCACTTCCCCTGGCTGTGCTAACCTCAAGTTTATCTACTCCAGCTTTCTTTTTTTTCTTTTTGATCAGTCGTGGGGCTTGAACTCTGGGCTTGGGCGCTGTCCCTGCGCTCCGCAGCTCAAGGTGAGCGCTCTACCGCTTGAGCCACAGCACCACTTCGCGTTTTCTAGTGGTTTATTGGAGATAAGCCTGCCCGAGCTGGCTTTGAACCGTCATCCTCAGACCTCAGCCTCCTGAGTAGCTTGGATTACAGACGTGAGCCACCGGCACCCAGCACTTTGGTCTGTCATGGGGCCTGAACTCTGGGCCTGGGCACTGTCCCTCAGCTCTTCAGCTCAAGGCTAGCACTCTACCACTTGAGCCACAGC
>NW_012270687.1:0-982 GCF_000151885.1 Dipodomys ordii
TGCTGGTAGCTTTAGTGTGGTCTTGTTTGTGAACATTTGGGTAAATGCCCAAAAGTGGGATTGCTGGGTCATAGGGGAGCTCTATGTAGAGTCTTGAGGAACCTCCATACTACTTTCCAAAGTGATTGAACAGGTTTACACTCCCACTGACAATGCAGTAAGGTTTCCTTCTGTCCACATCCCCTCCAGTATCTGTTGTTGTTAGAGCTCTTGATTATAGCCATTCTAACTGGGGTGAGGTAGTATCTCAGTGTTGTTTTGATTTGCATTTCTTTTATGGCTAGAGAGGTTGAGCATTTCTTCATGTGTCGATTGGCCATCCTTCTTTCCTCTTCAGAGAAATTCCTCATTAAGCCTTTAGCCCACTTATTTATTGGGCAGTTGTTTCTTTGAGGATTTGTTATTGGGGGATTTAAATTTTTGAGTTCCAGGTATATTTTAGATATGAAACCCTTGTCCATTGTATAGCTAGTGAAGATCTTCTCCCACCCGTGGGCTTTCTATTGATCTTGCTAGCTATGTCCTTTGCCATTCTGATTATGGGGCTCAAACTCTGGGCTTGGGTGCTGTCCCTCAGCTCTTCAGCTCAAGGCTAGCGCTCTACCACTTGAGCCACAGTGCTGGCCTTTTCTGCTTATGTGTTGCTGAGGAATCGAACCCAAGGCCTCATGCATACGAGGCAAGCAATCTACTGATGAGCCACCTTCCCAGCCCCTACAACATCATTCTGGAGCCATACAAAATTATCAATACAAGCATACAACTGCCTGTGGCCGATGAAACACATACATGTCTGTCTAGTCAGGTACTAAATGATTTTGTGGGTATTCTATAGTCTGAGGACTGTCATTCCTCACCCATGCTCTAGTGTCTTAGACCAGTTTGCTGTATCTGGAGTTATTTTGATTATTTAAATCACTTAAAAAATAAAATCGGATATTCAATAGTGGACTGTCTGTTGATTTGAATTCTTTTTTTTTTT
>NW_012270687.1:6972-8432 GCF_000151885.1 Dipodomys ordii
GCTGTGGCTCAAGTGGTAGAGCGCTAGCCTTGAGCTGAAGAGCTGAGGGACAGTGCCCAGGCCCAGAGTTCAGGCCCCACTACCAGACCCCCCCAAAAAATTTTTTTTATCTTTAAATAGTTGTACAAAGAAGTTCCCATTCTACAAAACAGTATATGAATCCAAGGTATCCACAACATTGTCACCCATCGTTCCTAACCCATCCCTTCTCTCACTTTTTTTTTTTTGGTTAGTTGTGGAGCTTGAACTCTGGGCCTAGTTGCTGCCCCTCAGCTCTTTGGCTCAACTTGAGCCGCAACACCACTTTGGGTTTTCTGAGTGGTTTATTGGAGATGAGTCTCATGGACTTTCTTGCCAGGCCTGGCTTTGAACCATGATCCTCAGAACTCAGCCTCCTGAGTAGGACGGCTTCTTTTTTTTTTTTTTTTAATTGAGATTAGGTGGTTACATAAATTTCACATATTTCACATTATTGTGGAATAGTGATATTTAGTTAAAGTCACAAACACATTTTAACCTTCACAAGGCAAATTGTCTTTATCATGGTCCATAAAGTTTGTGAATTGCATGAGCTTTGACAATACAATTATTTCTTCCACATCAGGTAATGTTTCCATTTCTTTCCTTTTGCTTAGTGTAAGCTGTTCCCTCTTTCCCTCTCATTCCTCCCTTCTCATTGCTGTCTTTGGGTTGCTTAGTTCTTTTTCTTCTATGTCCAGTGCAGTGATGTAGCTCCCAGATCTTTACCCTTTAAAAGGGTCTCTATGTTCCTGAAGGATGGAGAGTACTAAGTAATTTATGGTTTTAATTCTGAGCTCAATGAGTTGATTGTGCTTTTAACTCTTTGTGAATAGGATACTGACAAGTTAGGTAGATTCAGACACATTTTTGTTCTCATCTTGCTCAGTACTACTGTATTGTCAGTTGTTTTCATCAACATTGTATTACATAATTGTCGTTTATTGTTGTATAGGATTCAGAGTTTACTCTTTTATACAAATACCTTGGAGGCTCATTAGTTGGTCTTTTGTTTTTGTTTTTTCCAAAATAGCTATTCTATACTTGTTTAAATAATAGTACTAACCATTAACGCTTAGCTAGCTGTTGCTGTCCGAATGCTTATTAGAAGATAAGTCTACAGTTTGTACAGTACAGCTGCACTCACCTCTCATTCTATGGCCTACCAAAGAAAGTTCATTGCCAGGTCTGTCCCTCCCTTCCTTTCTTTCTTCCTTTCTTCCTTCCTTCCTTCCTTCTTGCTTGCTTTCTTTTTCTGTATTTTGTGTACCATAACTTCATTTTAACACGTGCTTAAAAATAGCTTTAGCTATGGGCTGGGAAGTTGGCTCAGTGGTAGAGTGCTTGCCTTGCATGCCCAAGGCCCTGGGTTTGATTCCTTAGCACCACATAAGCAAAAAGAAAAAAAAACCTGGAAGTGGCACTGTGACTCAAGTGGTAGA
>NW_012270688.1:0-2539 GCF_000151885.1 Dipodomys ordii
TCAAGGCTTGGGTTCTATCCCTGAGCTTCTTTTGCTCAAGGCTGTCACTCTTGCCATTCGAGCCACAGCTCCACATCTGGCTTTTTAAATTTGTTTTCTTAGTAATTTATTGGAGTATCTCACAGACTTGATTGCCCAGGCTAACTTTGAACCATGATCCTCAGATTGCAGCCTCCTGAATAGCTAGGATTAAAGGCATGAGCTGCTAGCTTATGTTGTGTTTTTGCTGAATGGAGTGGTGTATACTTGTAATCACTGTTTTTGGGAGGCAGAGGCAGGAAGATCAACAGATGAAGTCAGGCAGGATTACATAGTGAGTTTTAGGCCAGCCCTCCAGCCTGGTCCAGTATTCTACATTGAAGGGTACTTTCCACTTAAGGCTGTATACAGCATATCCAGTTCTGTATGAGGGATCAGTCCTGTTTCCTTTAGAGCAGTGATCCTCAACTAACATCAGTTTTGTCCCACTTTGCCTCCCAGTGCCACAGATTCCTATTTGTATCTGGAGATTCAGGGTAATAGTTGATCCACTTCTTAAGTGTAATGTGGAATTAAATGACTTAATATATGTAAAGTATTTAGAATATTGCTTTAGGGTGTGTTGTGTAGATGTTAACTGACATTTCTTTGCCTTTCATTTTAAATCACATAAGGTAAATGCTTTGTGTTGTACTTTTATTTAAAATGTAAAATGGGTTGTATATTGAGTTTGTGCAAGGACTTGGGGACTTCTCTTGTCTGTGCTTGCAAAAGGATGCCTAGCTGTGGAAATTGAGCTTAGGAGAATTTGATAGGCTGGCTAACCACAGTAATTTCCGATGTTTAGTTTCTGTGATACTTTACTATATCATTAGCTTTTTTTGTTTAATTATTCTTTTGAATCATGGTGCTAATCATGGTATTTGGTTGCAGTGTGGTGCTGGACTAGATTCAAATGAGATGTCTCCACAGGAGAACAAAGATCAGAACAGAAACTCTGTTGAGAACATAGCCAATGAGGCTGTGAACGTGCTGTGGAATATATGGTAAGCTGTTCTCAGAATGCAGCCCCCTGCTGCAGCCTGCTAAGCTGTGAAGGAGCTTCTGTTCCCCTGGCTAGGCCTAAACCTATGACCTAATAATGGGAGGAGGTAGTGTCAAGTAGCCTGAGACCCATCCTCCATTCAGCCCTTCTAGCTTCACCGCATCCTTTTCATTTTGCATCTCTTCCCTCTCATTACTGCTGCTGACAGAAAATAAGAGGAATCATGACCTTCAGTGCTTGCTTTCCCCTTTGTCCATCAGGTCCTGTGTAGCCCAGCAGCACTTATTGAGCTAGTGGGCCCAATATGGACCTGCTTTTGGGTGGACTGAGAATAGGACCACCAACCATGACTGTGTTGTATTCCTCTGTCCTGGCAATGCTTATATGAGGGGTTAGAATGCGCTCCAGTGATCTGATATGAAGAAGGCCACTTTCTTCCATTCCATGATTGCAGCCCTTGATCCAGGAGGGGGGAGGGGGTCGCAGAATGGGCTAGACCAGCTGCTGGGCATGGAAATGGCTAGGAACACCTGGACTTCTGTTTTATGTCCCTAATGATGGCAGGCCATTGTCATAGTTCCTTATTCAGCCAGCAGTGATTATAACACTGACCTCAAAAGCCAAGATGTTTTTTAAAATACTAGGTTAAATTGGCTTCTGAGAAGCTGGACTTCCGTTTAAACTAGTGAATACATTCAACAACAAGCATTGCAAGATCCGATTGGACAAAACTTTCTTTCTTTTTTCTTTCTTTTTTTTTTTGCCAGTCCTGGGGCTTGAATTCTGGGCCTGGGCACTGCCCTTGAGCTTCTTTTGCTCAAGGCTAGCACTCTACCACTTGAGCCACAGTACCACTTCTGGCTTTTTCTGTGTATATGGTACTGTGGAATCGAATCCAGGGCTTCATGCATGCTAGGCAAGCACTGAACCATTAAGCCACATTCCCAACCCAAAACATTTCTCTTTTGTTATGTTTTGATTTGTTGAGACAGGAAGTCTACCTTTGTAGCTCGTGTTGACCTCAAAATCAAAATCCTCCTGCCATAGTCTCCCAAGTGTTATTGCAGCCTAGCTATTAGAGCAAACTGATGATAGTTGTTTGTTTGTTTATTTATTTATTTAGTGGGTCATGGGGCCTGAACTCTGGGCCTGGGTGCTGTCCCTCAGCTCTTCAGCTCAAGAGTAGCACTCTACCACTTGAGCTACAGCGCTACTTCCAGCTTTTTCTGCTTATGTGGTGCTGAGGAATCGAACCCAGGGCCTCATGCATGCAAGACAAGCCCTCTACCACTGAGCCATCTTCCCAGCCCATGAATGCTGTTTTTCTGTGCACCAGGGAAAGTCCTTTTTTCTTCTCTTTTCTTTTTTTTTTTTTTTTGCTTTTATTTCTTGGTATACTTTTTTTTTCTGATGCTGGGGACTCATGCATGCAAGACAAGCCCTCTACCACTGAGCCATCTTCCCAGCCCATGAATGCTGTTTTTCTGTGCACCAGGGAAAGTCCTTTTTTCTTCT
>NW_012270688.1:4559-6952 GCF_000151885.1 Dipodomys ordii
TTGAGCCACAGCACCACTTCCAGCTTTTTCTGCTTTTGTGGTGCTGAGGAATTGAACCCAGGGCCTCATGCATACAAGGCAAGCTCTCTACCACTGAGCCACCCCAGTCCCAGGCGTTTTATTTTTTAATCTATAAGGACCCCAGAGGTAGGGGTGGGAAGGGCTCCAGTTTGGGCATTTTATAAAGTCAAATTAATTTTTTCATGGATTTCCGTGGTTGATTTAATGTTAAAATGTGAATAGTAAAACTTTTTTTTCCCCCCCTTCAATTTAGTGAATGCAGTAGTAAAGCAGTGTCTATATTCAACAAAGAAGGGTGTTTGGAGATTGTGTTAAAGTATTTAAGTAGGTTTCCCACCAATGTTGACCTGGCTATTTCAGTAGGTAAGTGAAGAAAAGGTGATGATTTATTAAATATGTGTAACCTTATTTAAGTTTATTTTCATAGTATATTAATTCTGTAAGAGTAATTTTTCCGTCTGACTGTATATAAATGCATAGTGTAAGATTTCTATGTGTTCTGAACCTTCAAATCAGTGGTTAATACTTTAATCATAATTTTCCTTCGTTTTGCTCAGAAAGGAAAGAAGGCTAATTATGTAATCATGTGTAGTTTCTACTCTAGAAGCCTTTATTAATTCTTGGAGTTCTCATCTTCATTTACAGCCAAGGTTAAACGGGACCTGAACTTCAGGGTCTTGCAGCACAGTCCTATTGCAAACTCCCAGAGAGACTATGAATTTTTTTTTTTTAGCAGTACTAGGATTTGAACCTTGCTGTACAGACATTGTACCACTGAGCAGTGCCTCCAGCCACTTTGCATTGGTTATTTTCGAGATAGGGTCTTTCATGTGCCAGATCCTCAACCTTTCTGCACATCACCATGTCCAGCTTCTTCAGATGGAGTCTCACAGGCTTTTCTGGCTTAGAACCACAGTCCTCCTAATTTTTACCTCCAAAGTTACACATGTGAGCTACCAGCACCTGGCCTTTTGGTTTTGTTTTGAAAGGAAAAGAAGTAATTGAACTTAGACTTGTGTCCCTTCTGCAAAGCAGAGTTTAGAAACTTCATCTGCCTTGGCTCCCTTACCTTCTTTCTGTGGGTGCCTAAGCTCAATGGGGAGAGGAGTCAGAAAGCAGAGGATGGGCAGCTCCACAGAGTTCTGAGCATGAGCAGAGAAATGGCTGATGAAAAGCCTTTCTTCTACCATCACAATGCAGGCAGGCAGCAAGGTATCCTCCGAGCCAGGAGGAGGCATGTTTCCTACCAGTGTCTCTCCGTGCCCTCATGGACACTTTATCACTATCCAGACAGAGAAGGACAAATAACAACAAAGTAATGGAGTAAATACTAAATTAAAAATAAAAAATGAGTTTCTCCAATGGAATCTTGGTGGGGTCCGTGTTAGGAGTAAATGGGGGTTTCTTAACAGTTTACCTGTTTCCAGGAAATTCACAGGTAATATTCTCAGCGCAGTTTTATTACTATCACAGAATTACATGGAAATTAATTTATAGCTTTTGAAAGAAAAGCTTTTATTTTTGTGCTTTTAATCATATATATATATATATATATATATATATATATATATATTGTGTGTGTGTGTGTGTGCACGAACACACATGCACACCAGTCCTGGTGCTTGAACTTGGGTCCTAAGCCCTGTCATGAGCTTTTTTTGCTCAAGGCTAGTGCTCTTTCACTTGAGCCACAGCTTCACTTAGTGCTTAATAGAGTAAGGTAAGCCTCATAGACTTTTTAGCTCAGGCTGACTTCTACCCTCATTCCTCAGATTTCAGTTTCCTGAGTAGCTAGGATTACAGACCTGAACCATTTGTGCCTGGCTGATTTAGTTTTTTGGTTTTTTTTTTTTTAGAAAATGGCTTCACTTTTTTTTTTTTGTTGGTCGTGGGGCTTGAACTCTGGGCCTGGGCGCTGTCCCTCAGCTCTCAGCTCAAAGCGAGCACTCTACCACTTGAGCTACAGCACCACTTCCTGATTTAGTTTTTTGAACTTCAATGAACTTTTAGTTTTTAAACTGTAATGAACTTTTTTCAAAATGGGCCTGAAAAAAGTTTTGTATTATATAATAGTTTTTTCTTTAAGCATTTAGCTAGTTTGTGACTTTTTTCATTTCATTTATTTGTTTATTTAGCAAGTCCTGGGGCTTGAACTCAGGGCCTAGACACTGTCTCTAAGCTTCTTTTGCTCAAGACTTCCACTTTACCACTTGAGCCACAGCACCACTTGTGGCTTTTTCTGTTTATATGGTACTGAAGAATTGAACCTAGGGTTGCATGCATGCTAGGAAAGCACTTTACCACTAAGCCACACTCCCAGCCTCTTTGTGCTCAGGGCTAGTGCTCTGCCATTTGAGCCACAGCACCACTTC
>NW_012270689.1:0-119 GCF_000151885.1 Dipodomys ordii
GTGTGCTCACCAATCTCTGTCACCTTCCACTTGATGACGTGGAGAAGGTGTGTGCTCACCAATCTCTGTCACCTTCCACTTGATGACGTGGAGAAGGTGTGTGCTCACCAATCTCTGTC
>NW_012270689.1:169-1350 GCF_000151885.1 Dipodomys ordii
TTCCACTTGATGACGTGGAGAAGGTGTGTGCTCACCAATCTCTGTCACCTTCCACTTGATGACGTGGAGAAGGTGTGTGCTCACCAATCTCTGTCTGCGGTGCCCGCATGAAGGGCTTCAGCAGGTCCTGGTGGAGGTGAGGTCTCATGTCAGTCTTAAAAGTCACACAGGCAAATTCATGGAATGAATAGGGCCATTGCCTTTCTTCCGTCAAAGTAGGGAGAGTCAGCCTCACCCACCGCCACCGCACATGCCCTGTAAGTGACCTTCAGTCAGCCCAGCACTGGTGGGGTCCTTTGACCCTCAGTCACATCAGGTCTAGCTCTAGCTCTGCATCTGCCTTCGATATGCTTGAGGAATTGTTTTGGCCTTAGAGCATACTTAAGTGACCTAAAGTTCAGTGAGCTGTAAAGATACACAGTAGCAGAAAAAGAAAAACAACAACAAAACCAGAGGCTATCTGCCTAAGAGGAAAGAGAACTCACCTGACCAGACTGAACTCACCTCACCAGCCCTCACCTGGGCCTGTCCACAGCCGGAGCTCAGGCGCACGGCCCTGTACTAAGCATGCTCCCTGGCCCCCCCAGGCCCCTCCCAGATCCTTGGAGGGAGGTCTGAGTTGGACCTTCAAGGGCCACAAATGTGACCCTGGGGAATATTCCGGGGAAGGGCATGGATGGCTCCCTTGGGGTGCAGGATATCCCCCGAATTCCAGACACAAATAGGCAACTTGAACAGACGTGAGAGGGTAGGAGTGTGAATAGGAGGCTGTGGCTGAGGCCTGGAGGTGGGGGGGATGGGAGGCTGTGGCAGTGGTCTGGGGGTGGGATGGGGTGGGGGGATGAGAGGCTGTGGTCTGGGGAGGTGGGAGTGTGGGAGGCTGTGGCTGTGGTCTGCGGGGGGTATAGATGGAGGCTGTGGCTGTGCTGCACATGGAAAACAAGAATTGCCACCGCAGAGCCGATTCTACTTCGTTTTCATGAGGTCTGACGTGGCTTTGCGTCCCCATGCCAGGTCACTCTCCTGACTGGTCGTCAATCAGCAGGATGCTGGTGGGTGGATGGAAGCTTCCAGGCTCTGCTGAGTTACAGGAAGGTGAGCAGTAGATGCTGGTTCCCAAAACATCCCCAGAGGAAGTTCCTTTTCATGGCGCAAGGGTGAGACCTGTGGCAGGAACAGGC
>NW_012270690.1:0-333 GCF_000151885.1 Dipodomys ordii
AAGAAATGTATTCATTATCTTGCCCATGTAATTGTAACCCTCTGTACAGTATTTTCACAATAAAAAAAAGAAGTGTACTTAAATGGTTTGTTTTTACCCTTCCCCTCCACAAGTTATACCAACATCAAATACAATGAAAGCAGGGTTTATACCATGGGGGAGGGACATACAAAGCAACAAAGAAATCATCTTATAAATATGTTAGAAATGCAAGAAAGAAAAAACATTTGAATACTTATCTTAGGGTTCATTTCACCTAACATCAACTTATCTGACCGTTTCTGCTTGTCTCAGACATATACTAGTTATTGCAAATAAGGGAAACCATGGGAC
>NW_012270690.1:2423-5678 GCF_000151885.1 Dipodomys ordii
TTTTCTTTTTGCTTATGTGGTGCTGAGGAATCAAACCCAGGGCCTCAGGCATGCAAGGCAAGCGCTCTACCACTGAGCCACCTTCCCAGCCCTGAAAGTCACTTTTATATCCATTATTTTATTTGATCAATACAGCAACTGCAGAAGATTAGTAGTTATTTCTCTCCTCACTTTACAACTTCAACTGTTTAGCAACACCTTAAACCATGTCTGAGAAAAGGCAAACCTAACTATAATAGAAAAGGCATGGTAAAAAGGGTAACAACTGTTCATCATATTTTTTATAAGTTGATTTATTTTATTAACAGCGTAATACATTTTCACTCTAAAAGTAGTTTATATTTGAGCTCATAGGATGTGGGTCATGTTCTATTTATCCTCCCTTCCTTTTCTCCTGCTTATTGTGGTATTTTTCCCTTGACATTAGAAAAATTTTGAAACCTTAATTTTAAATTACTTCATAACAATATCCCTTCACATAGATGCAGTATCACTCAACTTATTTTCATGTAACTGGCCTTACAGTATTGCACACAATATTATAAATAATATTGTGCAGAACATCTTTGTACATACATCCTTACCTGAGCATCTGATAATGTACCTGAAACCTTACCAACTCTTTAAAGTATCTTCTTACTGATTTATAACAGGCTGATTTAATACATCAATAAAGGATGAGATCAGTTCAGGGCTTACGTTGGTTACTCAAGAATATCTCATTGTCTGATTACATAGTGAACTTCTACTGAACTCCCAGGTTAAGCAAGTCATCTTGGGAAGTTCTGGTGTATTCTGGTGTTACCATTGATCTTGGATCTTCTCCCATGGGTTCATCTGCAACATATTTGCCTGCCTATTGGATTCTAGACTAGGCCTGAGTTGGAATGTGTAGGAGAAATAAAATGCCTTCAAGGGGCTTAATAGCCAGTTGGGGAAAGAGGCCAGACACATGTGGGATAATTAAGAAACAGGTCAGCAGGGCAAGATCTGAGGATTAAGAGGCTGAGATCTGAGGATCACAGTTCAGAGCCAGCAAGGGCAAGAAAGTCTGTGAGACTCTTTTTTTTATTTTTTAAATTATTATTTTAAATTTATCTTTCTGTAAGACTCTTACCTCCAATTAACCACCAAAAAACTGAGAGTGGAGTTGTGGTTCAAAGTGGTGGAGTGCCCGCCTTGAGCAAAAGAGCTTAGGGACAGTGCCCAGGCTGAGTTCAAGCCCCACCCCTGCCAAAAACCACAAACAAAACCAAAATAATCAAGTTGAATCACGGCATTAGTTGATGTACCTTGAAGTTCTTGAAGGTCCTGAAGGTCTTTGGAGGTAGTCTGTGGATATATTAATGACCTATGGATACTTATTTCTTTAGAATTCCTATTTTCTGTGATTATCCATATCAGAAAGATAAAAAGGGTAGTGTAGTATGAATCTGGATGCTGAGAGGACCAAACTGCAATTCTGTACATTATTTCCCATGTGACCTTAAAGCAAGTTACTCAATCTGGTCTTTTTTGGACAAATTTTCAATTAAATGTTTATTTAACAAATATCTATTGATTGCATAGATACTATAATTATCTCCCAATACTGCTATATCTCAAGACACTAATGTGCTTTGTTAAAGTTATTAAACCTCTCTGAGATTAATTCTTCATCTGAGAAGTGTGGATACTTTTATAATTTATATGGAGATATTATTCTGATGCAGACAAATTATCTGAACCACTTAGTGCTGTGCCTGGCATAGTCTTGCTCAATATGAGCTACCTATTAGTATTTTTTTTTCTTTTTGGTGGTCCTGGCCTTTGAATTCAGGGCCTTATTCTTCATAGGATGGAACAATATCACTGCACCATGCCTCCAGCCCAACCTACCTGTAATTATTCTGAATATTATTATATAGTATTTAACTAAAATGTTGACATATACACACCCATTATGTATATGCATATGTGTATATATGTATGTATATAAATATATGAATAATTACAAACCATTTATGTATATTTTTATAAATTTCTATGTTATATAAATTATATTCATATTATATTGTCATTAATATTAATATTAATGTTATTGCGTGTGAATTGTGGTGGTGAGATTTGAACTCAGGGCCTTGTGCTTTCTAAGCAGGTGGTCTACCACTTGAGCCATGCCTTTATCCCATATTAGATCATACGTATGTATTCAATATATTTGTCTATAGTATATACACCTGTATATTCATGATTATGTATGTTTTAACCTTTTATTTAAATAAGAGCTAATATTCATAATAATACTAGATATACTTATAGAATATTTGCATAATATAGTATAGAAAAATATTTGGAGATAGTTCTATTTAGAATAGAATAGGCAAAAATTCAAGTCTAGAAACCTAATCTTGATAGCCTTGCCCTTTAGAAAGCAGTATTTCTTTGACCATAGTCTGATGCAGCCCCTTTCTTCCCACACCCACACCTGTGCTCAGGGCTGGTTCCTTTGCTATGTATGCCTAGCTCTGTTCAAGCTGCCAATGAATTGAAAGACTACAAGTGTTAGAGCTCCATATATCTGTGTTGAAAGACAGGAAGTTGTGTTTCCTCACCAGGTATCCCTGAGCAATTTCTATAAAGCAACTCCCTTTAGCTCATTCTCCTCTATTGTCAACTGTCAATCATAATTAAGGCATATGATTGTTGGGAGAATTAGAAGGAATGTCAGAGTATCTCTATTTGGGCCCATGGTTGAAGGCAATTTTTTTTCCTTAGGATTTCTGGCTACTTTAGCTGGGCAAGTCTCCTTACATCTTATACCTTGATGAGACTTTGGTTCCTAACAGATCTCCTTGACTTTGTCACCTGTATCAGATGTTGGTCTCAACATTAGTAAACATGTCCTTTTTATTCAGTAGGAAAGTGTGTTCCCTAGCTTTCCCTTGTAAGCTGGCCACTTCTTTCTTTTCAGTGGCCTCAGAGCTGCCCCATCTCTTGATCAGCTGGGACTGAAGTGGGATTGAGGGGTTTTCCATTATCAAAGGAAAAGGGAAGTATCTTCATTATTGTTATCATTACTGTTATTGGTATCATTTACATCTGAGTCGTGTCACACTGAAGCATTGGAGTATAACACTCAGAACTTATTTCTTCATTTATAAAATGGATATGTTGGGCTGGGAAGGTGGTGCAGTGGTAGAGCGCTTGCCTTGCATGCTCGAGGCCCTGGGTTCGATTCCTCAGCACCACATAAGAAAAAAGCCGGAAGTGGTG
>NW_012270691.1:0-1847 GCF_000151885.1 Dipodomys ordii
CCATTTCTGTCAAGTTCTCAAACTTATTAGCATAAAGTTTTGAGAAGTATTCCCTTATAATGTTCTGAATCTTGGTTGTTTCCGTGGTGATCTTTCCATTTTCATCTCTGAGTTTATTTATTTGAGTGTGTTCTCTTCTTTTTCTGATAAGATTTGCTAATGGTCTGTCAATTTTGTTAATTTTTTTGAAGGACCAAATCTTTGTTTTGTTGATTCTTTCTACAGTTTTTTTGGATTCTAATTCATTTAATTCTGATTTAATTTTAATTATTTCTTTCCATCTACTGGATTGGGGTTTATCTTGCTGCTCTTTTTCAAGGAGGTTTTGATGTGTCATAAAATTGTTCGTTTCAGATCTCTCCAATTTGTTGATGTAGGAGCTCAGAGCTAAAAACTTGCCTCTGAGTACTGCCTTTGCTCTGTCCCAGAGGAGCTGTTAATTTGTGTGTTCATTTTGTTGAATAGCATGAACATTTAAATTTCCTTTCTAATCTCTTCCATGACCCAATCGTGATTCAGCAGTGTGTATTTCAGCCTCCATGTGTTACCGGCCTTTTTTTTGGTGCCTTTTGTGGTTGAGTTCTAATTGTATTCCCTTGTGGTCAGAGAGAATGCAAAGTGTAACTTCAATGTTTCTGAATTTAGACAAGTTTGCTTTGTGGCCTAAAATGTGGTCTATTTTAGAAAATGTTCCATATGCTGCTGAGAAAAACGTGTATTCTGATGCTGCTGGGTGAAATATTAGGTACATGTCTGTTAAATCTAGTTGATCTATGCAGCTGTTTAGATCTGCAGTTTCTCTGTTGAGTTTTTGCCGAGTTGATCTATCTAGTGGGGTGAGTGGTGTGTTAAAATCCCTAACAATTAATGTTTTTGGATCTATATTAGATTTGAGGGAAAGTAGTGTTTCTTGGATAAATTTGGGTGCTCCATTGTTTGGCGAATAGATATTCAGAATTGTAATATCCTCCTGAGGGAGAGATCCCTTAATTAGTATGTAGCGAACTTCTTTATCTCTTCTCACGAATTTTAATCTGAAGTCTATTGGATCTGATATTAGGTTTGCAACGCTCGCCTGTTTATGGGGGCCGTTTGCTTGGTAGATTTTGTTCCAGCCTTTAACATTGAAAATGTGTTTGTTTTTACGGGCAAGATGTGACTCCTGAAGGCAGCAGATAGAAGGGTCTTGTTTTTTAATCCTACTAGACAGTCTATGTGGCTTAATTGGAGAGTTCAGTCCGTTAACGTTAAGAGATAGGACGGAGAGGTATTTGGGAGTTCCTGCCATGTTATCCACCTTCTTGGGGGCTGTGAACATTGGGTTCTTCCTATGGTTCTTGGATTCTCAGTTTGGGTGCGGTTTCTTGGCCTTTATTGTGGTCTTTTTGGTTTTTTATGTGTAGGACATCTTTAAGAATCTTTTGTAGGGCTGGTTTGGTGGAGATGTATTGTATCAATTTTTCTTTGCTATGGAAGGTTTTTATTTGGCCTTCAGTTATGAAGGAGAGTTTAGCTGGGTACAGTATTCTTGGTTGATAGTTGTTTGTTTTTAGGGCATGGCATATATCATTCCAGGCTCTTCTTGCTTTGATTGTCTCTGCTGAGAAATCTGAGGTGATTCTAATTGGTTTCCCTTTATAAGTGATTAACCTTTTCTCCCTGACATCTTTAAGGATCTTTTCCTTGGTCTGAGTTGATCCTGTGTGGATTATAATGTTCTATTCTGGTCTGGTCTATTTGTGGTTCTAATTTCTTCTTGTATCTGAATAGGCCTATCTTTTTGCATGTTTGGGAAGTTCTCTGCTAGGATCCTGTTAAACAAATTTCCTAGACTATTAACTTCTGTT
>NW_012270692.1:0-561 GCF_000151885.1 Dipodomys ordii
GCGAGCCAGGGCAGGAGAAACCGTGACACTCCTATCTCTATAAACCACCAGAATACCGGAAGTGGCGCTGTAGCTCAAGTGGTAGAGCGCTCACCTTGAGCTGAAGAGCTGAGGGACAGCGCCCAGGCCCAGAGTTCAAGCCCCATGACAAAAAAAAGAAAAGAAAATGTGGTATATATACACAATGGAATTCTATGCCTCCATCAGAAAGAATGACATTGCTCCATTTGTTAAGAAATGGAAAATCTTGGAAATAAATTATATTAAGTGAAGTAAGGCAGGCCCAAAGACACATAGGTCCCATGGTTTCCCTTACTTGCAATAGCTAGTATGTGTCTGAGACAAGCAGAAATGGTCAGATAAGTTGATGTTAGTGAAATGAACCCCAAGATAAAGACTCAAATGTTTTTTCTTTTCTTTTCTTTCTTTTTTTTTTTTTTTTGCCAGTCATGGGGCCTGAGCTCTGGGCCTGGGCGCTGTCCCTCAGCTTTTCAGCTCAAGGCTAGCGCTCTACCACTTGAGCCACAGCGCCACTTCGGGCTTTTTTTGCTTATGTGGTGC